>NW_021262289.1:0-615 GCF_002162155.2 Triticum dicoccoides
GGCGGCGTCGGCGCGGCGTCCGGGCGGCGTCCGGGCGGCGAGGAGAGGGCGATGGAGGGAGAGGGCGAGGGCGAGGGCGAGGGCGAGGGCAGCGGCGACGGCGGCGGTGGATCGAGAGGGAGAGAACTGGCGAGGGGGATCGGGCGAAGGGGGATCGGGCGAAGGGGGGATCGGGCGAAGGGGGGCCACAATACTAATGGCGCACCTCACCGTGGTGCGCCATTAGCATGTCCATACTAATGGCGCACCTCACCGTGGTGCGCCATTAGTATTTTTTTTTATTTCAACTCGAGCCAAAAGGTTATGTAGTACCAGAACCTATCTATGTCAAGCCCACTCTACTAGCTCGACTGGTCAGCAGCCAGTTCTCACACCAGGAGGTCCTGGGTTCGACTCCCAGGCTCCACAAATTTTTTTTAGCATTTAAAAAGCTGTTTGATACTTATTTATGTTTAAATATGTTCAAACTTGTTCAAATAATAACAGTAATATTTTTTTTATAAGACAGTAGCATTTAAAAAGCTGTTTGATACTAATTTTTTTATAAGACGGTGCGCGGGGTGCGGGGGGTCGGCGGCGGCGGTTGAGTAGGGGAATCGAGGGTGCGGGGGGTCG
>NW_021262290.1:0-1660 GCF_002162155.2 Triticum dicoccoides
GTAGTGTTCGGCGTCGCGAGTTTGGCCTTATATGCATCAGCTCTGAATCATGCCTTTGGTCAAATGTTTTGTTTGCCCGGCTCCTGTGTTTTGCTGCCTTACTTTCCACTCTATCGGCTAAGGCGGCACCAGGAGAACTACTGCGATTGTGCCCTGGTTCATCCGGACGAGCACCTCGGTAGAGAAAGCCGAAAACTGACTGTCATGATATAGCGTGAGACTGGTCAACCACTCGATGACCTATTGGAATCTTCATGATTCCTCTGCATTAACGAAGGGCTATTTCCCGGCCAGGCATGTATCCACCCCGAATCCGGACGAGTGCGGAGCCACCAGGGGCTATCTAGTAGCCCCACTGTCAAACTCCTATGGCTAAGTGAAAGTGTTAAAGCATTATAGTCCGGTTGCCTAGTTTGATGCGCTATCACCTCCTTATCAGGACCAAGATGTTGGATTAAGTGTGAATACACGTCTTCTGCAAACACCCCCGCATTATATGCGTGGGAGCTGAAGCCGACGACTACAATCTTTCAGCTTATATACATGTATACATAAACGGCCGCACAGGAGGCATCACAATACTTTCGGGCAAAAGTATAAATATAGCCTCGATAAATTCAATAAAACATTGTTTTTACAATGGGAATACATGTCACTCAAACATAACATTCTTCGAGCACTTGGCCTCTATCGTACGAGTGCCCTCAAGAACTTCTTCAAAATAGTGCTCGGCAGCCACTCGGCCTATGGCCGAACCCTGCGCCGCGATAGTGGTGGCATCCATCTCCGCCCAGTATATTTTGACACGGGCAAGGGCCATCCGCGAGCCTTCTATGCACGCTGACCTATTCATCGCATTAATCCGTGGTACCGCACCAAGGAACTGTTGCACCAAGCTAAAATAGCTGTTCGGCTTTGGCCTTTCCGGCCACAGATGATCCACGACAGACCTCATGGCGAGTCCGGACAATCTATTGAGTTCGGCCCATTCGACAAGCTGATCATTCAATGGAAGCAGACGCTCTGGAACATTAAATTGCGACCAGAACAACTTGTCCACTTCACAATTTGTCTGATCTCGGAAGTATTCGGCCGCATCGACAGCGCTCGCCACTAAGTCCAGATATGCGTCGGCCGAACTCCACATCTGATCTAGAGGGGCATACCGCGGATCACCGAACTTCCTCCGCAGCATAAAGGGCTTCCAAGCCACAATGTCCCCGGCTTCACGCAGTTCCTCATTCTTCGGTCTCATTGCAGAGCGAGTGTCTTTGGTCGCCATTGTGGCCTTTTCAAGGTCCGTAGCCTTCGCCCGGTTTTCTTCTACAAGAAACTGGCACCGGTCGGCAGTGTCTTTTAACTTCACAGCCATTTTGGCCATTTTATCTTTGCTCTCGCTATGAGCGGCCGTCTCGACTTTCAAATCTTCGGCCGCCTTCAAAGCGGCCGCATTACTACTCCTTGCTTGCTCCTTGGCTCGGGCAAGCTCCGCCCGCAGGGCCTCCACGGTGGCAGCTCCATCTGCAGTCACAACATATTAAAGATACTGGCATCATGATGCTCTTACTATGTGACATTCACTATAAATATCACCTACCATGTGCCTCGTCAAGCTACTCGTTAACAAGCTCGATGTCAGCATCCGCCGCATCCAGTCGCC
>NW_021262291.1:0-1460 GCF_002162155.2 Triticum dicoccoides
CTTGAGCTGAGCAAGAAGAGCAAAGTATCCGCAGTTGATGCAATAGAGTATATTGCAACTGTCACTGTGGTGTGCCAAAGTGTGTGGCTAGGGAGGCAACACGGTGATCTCATGGATCGAGATTCGGAACAAGTGGTGCTCAATGTTGATGGAAAGTCTACAACTTTTCTACGCGAAGAACCAGTGCGGCATGATAGGAGTAAGCACATTGATACGCTGTATCACTACATAAATGATTGCGTGGAAGAAGATAAGACGAAGGTCAACTACACTTGCATCGATGATCAACTGGCGGACATGCTAACCAAGACTTTGGATAGAGAGAAGTTCTTGGAGATGCGAAGAAGGATCGGCGTCGGAGCTGTGACGTGACGACGTCGTGATTAGGGGGGTGATTGTTGGAGTTAATCACGTGTCTGGTATATGCGTCCGAGTAGTGCACGTATACCTTGCCGACTAGGTTAGCTTTTGGGCTATTTGCTCCAATATATATATGTAGCCTAACCCCTGTACTTTGTATCGTGAAAAAGTAATACTGAATTACAACAGGCTCGACACGAGCCTGTGGCAATACAATCTCGCGTGCGTTGCTTGTGTCCAATTGATCAAAGCATAGATCGATTGCTAGTTTGCCTACGTACATGTTCTGTGATTGTTCCGGCCAGAAGTACTAGTATTAGTACCACACGTCCAAGGAAGGATAGATTGCTAGCTTTGGGCTTGCTTTACACTGAGGGTGGTCTAACACAAGCCAGCGTTGCTTCGTCCTTGTCTGTCGTCGATCATCACCGTCGTCGGAAAGTACTCGGCGTCGGGTCTGGGCCAACAATTGGTATCAGAGCAAGGTTGATCTCCTAGTAACGGAAGGTCATGTCGGACGACGAGAAGACCAAGCAGCTGGCGGAGTACTCCGGTGCGGCTAAAGTAATTGCTGCTCCGGTGAGATCGGAGTATCCACGATTCGACCGTGGGAACTTCGTGGTGTGGGCGACCATGATGGAGTGGGCGGTCGAGGCCAATGAGCTCTGGGAAGCCGTCGACCCCGGCGGTGATGAGTACCTGAAGGGTGGTGCCTTGTATCGGAAGGATCGCCAGGCTATCACGGCCATCTGCTCGGTGATGCCGGTGGACGTGCAACAGCATCTTATCTCGAAGACATCAGCGAAGGAGGCATGAGACACGCTCAAGACGTTGCATCTAGGGCACTCGCGTGTGCGCGAGGTGAACTTGCAAACTTTGCTGAAGAGTTACGAGAATCTGAGGATGGGAGAAGACGAGACGGTGGACGCCTTCGCAGCGAGGGTTGCTTCCATGGTGAATGGGATTCGCGGTCTCGGAGAGAAGTTAGAGGACATCTCCGTGGTCCGGCGTTTCCTACGTGCCGCTCTACCGCGCTACATGCCGATTGTGTTAGCGATCGAGCAGTGTGTTGATCTCAAGACTCTCACCTTGGATGATCT
>NW_021262292.1:0-817 GCF_002162155.2 Triticum dicoccoides
GGAGTTACTTTCTGCCACCTTCCTCGATGATATCGACCAGATAGTCAACCTGGTAGAGGTTCGTTCTCCCGGAATACCCCCTTATTTTTACGTAGGTACGATGGAGATACCGAAGGAAGGACGACAAACTTCATCATGATGACCTGAAGCAGAGGACTGAAGACATCAATGTAATAAATCAACTTCTTCGAGAAGAGCAAGCCAGGATGAGAAGACCCGCTATATTCGTTACCAGACCTTCCCCCCTTACTCCCCTCCTAAATCTCGGGACGAGATTTCTTGTAGTGGAGGAGATTTGTAACACCCGGATAATCATGCTACAGTAATCTCACGTGATGGTGCCACGTCACCTCTGTCATTGTAGTTAACCACGGGTTAGATCGAAACGGTTTCGAAATTAAAATTCAAGATTATAATGACAATAAAAGTTTTCAGGAATTAAAACTAAAATGTTCGGGGGTTGTCTAATATTACAAAGTTAATTATGGTGGGGTGCACACATTTTTGTAAAGTGTCTGGATATTATTAAATGAATTAAAACAGAAAAGGAAAAATAAGAAAAGAAAAATAAAACAAAAGGAGAAAAAGGGAAACCCCCCCTAGCCAAGCCAAACTGGGCCAAGCCCACCTGGCCCAGCCGGCCAGCCCATGGCCATCAGGCCCACAACCTCACTCCCTTAACCCCCCCGGTCGGCGGAAACCCTAGCCGACCACCCCATTCCCCCCGATCCCCTTCTCCTCCCTCCCGCGCCGATCTGGATCGGGATCCGCCCGATCCCGTCGCCCCCGACGCCGGCGACCCACCACCCCGTCCTCA
>NW_021262293.1:0-1076 GCF_002162155.2 Triticum dicoccoides
TTTCTTCTCCTCTTATTTTTCTTCTTCTTCCTCTTTTTTTTATCGGGAACGAGGGTCGTCGAGGGACATAGATGTAGTGTCGTCGTTGTCGATATATACCCCCTCCCGATAGCTTACTATGATTAGGTAGCTAGTTCTACGTTTGGCACTAATATATCCATCTGTCATGTTTGAATAATAATTGCCATGTTGTAAATATTTGTAGAAACTATGGACACCGCCCTAGACGAAGCAACAAAAGAAGCGTTGTTGAGGGACATAATCGCAGAAGGAAGTGATGCCATCTCGTTGTTTCTCAACGAAACCGATGGTCTGGAAGGAGAGGGTGAACAAGCTGGCTACGGTGACCTAATGCCGGTGCAAGAAGAAGAACATGAGGACGGCTCCGGTGACCCAATGTCGGTGCAAGAAGGAGACCGTGATGACGGCTCCGGTGACCGAACCGAGTCCGGCCAGGTATATATATTAGTTAAGCCTATGCTGACTAGCTGATTGATGCATTCATTGTTTTGGTATGTACACATATTAATTAAGTCTTTGTTCTTTTTTCTAGCCCTCCGAATCGAGCACAACTTCGGTAAAGAGACGAGGCCCGAAGAAAAAGTTGAGCTCGGATGAAAAGTTTGAGATCATAGCAATCGCGCCCGACGGCCAACCTATTGAACCCCTCTGGACAAAGAGCGCATTTGTTGCTCAGTGCGGGGTTCTGGTTAGGGACAAGATCCCGATAAGCATCCAGCAATGGTTTAAGCCGGCTACAGAAGACCCTGAGGTGTCTTATGTCAATGATATGCAGAAAAATGATCTTTGGACTGAGCTGAAGTCAAATTTCACCCTACCGCCTGAGGATAATCTAGAGAACCCAGTTAAAGAGAAATTAATCAAGTCTTTTGCTCTGAAGAGGATGGCAGAACTATTCAGGAGGTGGAAGAAAGAGCTGAATAAGTTTGTCGAAAATAATGAGACACCAGAATTCAAGGGCAGATATGAGAAGATCAGAGATCACTGGCCCGCATTTGTGGCCCACAAGACATCAGAAAAGAGTAAGAAGATGTCGGCGACAAACAAGCAAAATG
>NW_021262294.1:0-1999 GCF_002162155.2 Triticum dicoccoides
GTATGGACGTCTAGTTATACATCCTCCTCTGAATATTGCCGAGCCGCCCCCAGGTCGCCGCCGCCCAAGATCGACTGCAGCCGGCGAGCCCCCTTTTCTGCCCCTTCTAGATCAACAACAGTAGATGAATTCCGTTCATGCGAGCAAGGGTGCGATTTTGTAGATGGATTTGAGCTTTTGCGAGGAATTTTGGCTCGAGGATTCGTCCACGTCCGACGACTCGGACGTAGAGTCGATGCTCGAGCGCCATCGGTAGCAGATGGTGGTGGCGGTTAGCCCTGAAGGAGCTTGAGGATCAGAATAGCAAGAGATGGCGAGGATCGACCGCCGGGCATCTTTGCATCACTCGCAACGGGGCGCTCGGGAACATGATGTTGATCCAAGACTACTTCACGGACAATCCTACGTATCTGCCGCACTCTTCCCGAGAAGGTATCGAATGCGTCGTTCCCTCTACGTAAAAATAGTGCAAGCTTACAAAGGCAAATTCTTGTTTTTTAACTCAAAGGAGAAACGTCGCGGGCTTGTCGGGTTTTAGCACATATCAAAAAATCTCGGCAGCCATGTGGGTCATTGCATATGTCATTCCGGTTGACTATGCTAACGAATATCTTCGCGGTGGCGAAGATACTACAATTGAATCAGTGTGTAGGTTCGCCAAATTGATCATCCGTGTCTTTGGTCCTGTCTATTTTCATGCACCCAACGAGGAAGACACAACAAAGTTCATGGCAGCAAATGAGTGGCGAGGATGGCCTGGCATGCAAGGAAGGATTGATTGCATGCAGTGGACTTGGAAAAACTGCCCGAAGGCATGGCACGGGCAGTATTGTGGCAAGTCTCGTGATGCAACAATTGTTCTAGAGGCCGTAGCATCCGAGGACTTATGGATTTGGCATTGCTTTTTTGGTATATCGGGTACTCTCAATGATATCATTGTGTTGCAACGGTCTCATTTGTTTGCTCGACTTCTCGTGGTGATGCTCCTTCTTGCAACTACATGGTGAATGGGCATGATTACACAAAGGGGTACTATCTTGCAAATGGTATTTACCCTTCTTGGTGTACATTTCTCAAGAGCATCAAAAACCCCGCAACTAGGAAACATATTGAATTTGCAAAGGTACAAGAGGCTTCCCGTAAAGATACTGAAAGAGCCTTTAGGGTTTTGCAATCTAGTTTTGCCATTGTTCGTGGTCTTGCTCGTTTCTGGGACAAGCGAATCCTGAGCAACATCATGACATGTTGTGTGATTCTTCACAACATGATCATCGAAGATGAGAGGGACATGAACTTGGAGTTCTTCTACGACAATGTCAGTAGCCGTGTGAAGCCAGCTAGAGACCCTGACCGCGCAACCATTCCTTCAGACATACTGGCAGGTTGAAGACGCAGACACTCACTATCAGCTTCAGGAGGATCTCATTGAGCACCATTAGCAAAGGCATGGGCAGTAAACTGGCCATTTTTACATTGATTTCAATTAATTCATGTGTGATTTGTATCCTTGTATCATTGTTTTATTTGGTACAATTCTTGTATTCAATTATTAGTTTAATTTGGTGATTTGAATAATTATTGTGATTTGGATTATTGTTCTATTTTAATATTGACCTTTTACCTTTTATTAAATTCATAATTCTATGTAACATGTGATATATGTGTCAAATTCAGTAAAAATCATGTGTTTCGCAAACTGTAAACACACTATAAGGGTCCGCGATATAAGGGGTCTGCTAGAGATGCTCTATCAAGTCTAGTTCTTATAGTAGAGAAGACTAGTGAAACACTTGAAGCAAAGAGGAAAATTTTATTGAAATGTACTACATTGTGGTTTGTTGAGGACATTTATCTACACTGAAACCATTGTAGGACATATATATTATTGTGTGCAAGATATTCATAAATGAGTGATTCTGAGTTTCTTTGTATGGTTTGGAATTCTGACCATTGCATATTATGTAGATGATTATTATTGTCGTAAAGCTTGATGGAGAAT
>NW_021262295.1:0-785 GCF_002162155.2 Triticum dicoccoides
TAGCTCTACAAGCTAGTTCAAATAATTTTACTCTAGAGTTGAACTAGCTATACAAGCTAGTTCAAATAATTTTACACTATAGTAGAACTAGCTCTATAACCTAGTACATGTAATTTTACACTAGAGTTGAACCAGCTCTTCAAGCTAGTTCAAATAATTTTACACTATAGAGTTGAACAAGATCTATAACCTAGTTCAAATAATTTTACACTAGAGTTGAACTAGCTCTACAAGCTAGTTCAAATAATTTTACACTAGAGTTGAACTAGCTATACAAGCTAGTTCAGATGATTTTACACTAGAGTTGAAGTAGCTATATAACCTAGTACAAATAATTTCATAGTAGAGTTGAACTAACTCTACAAGCTAGTTCAAATAATTTTACACTAGTGTAGAACTATATCTACAAGCTAGTTCAGATAATTTTACACTAGAGTTGAAGTAGCTATATAACCTAGTACAAATAATTTCAAAGTAGAGTTGAACTAACTCTACAAGCTAGTTCAAATAATTTTACACTAGTGTAGAACTATATCTACAAGCTAGTTCAGATAATTTCACACCAGAATTGAACTAGCTCTATAACCTAGTACGAATAATTTTACAGTAGAGTTGAATTAGCTCTACAAGCTAGTTCAAATAATTTTACTCTAGAGTTGCACTAGCTATACAAGCTAGTTCAAATAATTTTACACTATAGTAGAACTAGCTCTATAACCTAGTACATGTAATTTTACACTAGAGTTGAACCAGCTCTTCAAGCTAGTTCAAATAATTTTACACTA
>NW_021262296.1:0-978 GCF_002162155.2 Triticum dicoccoides
TGTGCACCAGACCCGATGTAAACCTTGCCGTAAGTTTGGTAGCAAGATACCAAAGTAATCCCGGCAAGGAACACTGGACAGCGGTCAAGAATATCCTGAAGTACCTGAAAAGGACAAAGGACATGTTTCTCGTTTATGGAGGAGACGAAGAGCTCGTCGTAAAGGGTTACGTCGACGCTAGCTTCGACTCAGATCCGGATGACTCTAAGTCACAAACCGGATACGTGTATATGTTGAATGGTGGAGCAGTAAGCTGGTGCAGCTGCAAGCAGAGCGTCGTGGCGGGATCTACGTGTGAAGCGGAGTACATGGCAGCCTCGGAGGCAGCACATGAAGCGATTTGGGTGAAGGAGTTCATCACCGACCTAGGAGTCATACCCAATGCGTCGGAGCTGATCAAACTCTTCTGTGACAACACTGGAGCTATTGCCCTCGCAAAGGAGCCCAGGTTTCACAAGAAGACCAGGCACATCAAGCGTCGTTTCAACTCCATCCGTGAAAATGTTCAAGATGGAGACATAGAGATTTGCAAAGTGCATACGGATCTGAATGTCGCAGATCCGCTGACTAAACCTCTCTCGCGTGCAAAACATGATCAACACCAGAACTCTATGGGTGTTCGATTCATCACAATGTAACTAGATTAGTGACTCTAGTGCAAGTGGGAGACTGTTGGAAATATGCCCTAGAGGCAATAATAAAAGTATTATTATATTTCATTGTTCATGATAATTGTCTTGTATTCATGCTATAACTGTATTATCCGGAAATCGTAATACACGTGTGAATACTTAGACCACACTATGTCCCTGGTAAGCCTCTAGTTGACCAGCTCGTTGTGATCAACAGATAGTCATGGTTTCCTGACTATGGACATTGGATGTCGTTGATAACGGGATCACATCATTAGGAGAATGATGTGATGGACAAGACCCAATCCTAAGCATAGCATAAAAGATCGTGTAGTTCGTTTTGCTA
>NW_021262297.1:0-2597 GCF_002162155.2 Triticum dicoccoides
AACAGTCCGGCCAAAGGATATAGTCCGGCTGTCCGGATACCCCCTAATCCAGGACTCCCTCAGTTATGTTTTCATGTTGTATTGTCCGATGGAGCACCATAACCTTCGCCTTCATTTCTCCTAGCCTCCAGAACAACATAGCAAATGTCTGATAGTCTGGTTTCAAAACCATGCATATCTTGACAACATCGAACAATGTCTCTCCTTTTTTCACAAAGGGTCTCTGTTAGGGAATGGACTTGTATCTGGAGCGCAGATACAACATTGTTTTGAGCTTGCATATCTTGATCATGAGGCAGTTTGGACGAGATTGCCTTAACAACCAACCCAGTATTACGCAGGGACGTGCTTTTGGCACTGTTAGTGGATAGGCACTGACCCATTGCAGCAAGAGCTGACATTGCGGTTATAGTTGCCTCGCCACCTTCAGAAGGTGGCGGTTCCACCATTTTTTCCATAGCTCGCTGAAAAGTTGTGGTTTTACATTAGTAGTACCAGAACAGAAGATATTAAGGAGGCAGCAAAACCAAACAAAATAGATTTGGTCTATATACAGAACTTATTCTGGTGAACCCATGTAAAATAATAGTTGTATTTTATTGGAAAGTACATAATAAAACCAGGTTCCAAACATATGACCATGTACCATCGCTAATGTATTGTCTATTTCTTCACATTGTATTGAGGGCTAAGGATAAAGAGACGAAGTTTATAATACGGTAAGCATAGTATGACATCATTCATATAAAAAAACAACTGAGAACAGACAAACAGGCAATTGTAACGTTGTGTGGGCAAGTCCAGCACGTAACTAGATTACATGTTAAGATCAAAGGAACATCACTCCTGTCTTTTAAACCTTGTAAGGTGCAATGATACGCTAAGACAATTGTGTATAAAATTGAAAAGATTAATAGACATTGGCTGCAAACCATGTTGTTCAAGGCGCAAGTCAGAGTAAGTAGTAGTCAAAAGGCATGAGGATTAAGGACTTACAACAGCGGCTTTGACTGGTGTAGTCATGCCCTTCTTCTTGTTGATGTGACAGTCCTTGAAGATTTCCACAACATTTGGTTCAGGTACTTTTTGGTCCTTGCGGGCTTTCCTGTGCATTTGGAACAAGTCAATATAGATCTAATAATATGTTATAGCGAAAAGAGTGAAACAACAGCTAATTACAAGAGCCTCGCAGTGTGCAATATAGCTACGAGATCCTGTCGTCTGTTGGAATTTCACTTTCATACGGTTGGCCTTGTTCTTTGAATAGTTCACCTACAAGAAGATAGATTTGTGTGGCACATGCATAAATAGGACTTCAACATGTGATCTGATGACATATACATAATGTACCTGATACTTCGTATCGGGCCAGTGTTTAACGAGGCCCCTCCAGTCTTCATCAGATATATTTTCCACTGGAGATGTTTGGGCAAGTTCACTGTTAGCCTTGCCTTCAAAGTGAGTTTTCCTCAAGTTATACCGATACTATTGCAGAACAGATTTGAAAACATGGGTGCAAGCTTGTCTGGTTGCATCATCTTGGCTATCCAACTTGAACCTCATAAGTTGAAAATTATGGGAGTCTCATTATCAGCAACCTAGAAAGTATTGGACAGAGCAAGGCGATATTACTAGTTTCCATACATAACCATACTTAAAGATAAATGGTCGAGGAAGGTGTTGAACTAGGTTTCGTCTTTGTCATTCCTGTACTGAATCCATGTTGGGAGGATACGTACATGGCACCTAACAGCAACCGGTGCCTCTGATACTAACTTGGCTAACTATGTAGCATCACCTGGCCTTTTTAAACTTGCCTCAAAACGGATCTCCATTCTTCCTCCTCTAGATTTAGTTAACCTATCGAGCATTATCCCTGATGTTTGTTTCCTCTTGTGCCTAGGTGCTAGTCCAACAACAAACATAGGAAGTGTCAGTGTACATTAAACTGTGAGACTACATATAAAGAAGCATGCAACTGTAACTTGACTCCGGCAACTACCTTCTTGCTGTTGAAGCTCACAAAGTTCATCTGATCTTGCCAACTCATCTTGTGTCAAGAGTGCTTAGGAAGTAGTGTCAGGTGGCAAGGGAGCTTGGGAACGTGCTGCTAGCTGAGTTGATGAATGAGTAAATCGTGCAGCTGGTGGTACTATGGAAGGTGCTCCAACAACTAGGGTTGTCTCTGCTTGTTTGGTGGCAGCTATTTGTTTCTGTTTGGCTTGTTCTGCAGCTCGTGTAGCATGGGATACCCTGTTGGTAAAATTTTCCGCTGGACTTTGACCTTCTATTGCACCATCAGTACCTACAGAATCTATAGGATTGTTGCGCTTCCCTTTCCCTGTCGTTTTGTCTTGCTTCCTCTTTCTCTGTGCCATGCTAAGTCAAGCCAACAAGAAAAACGAAAAACAATTTAGTTCTTCAAAACATATGTACTTTGATGTAAGAACATGGTGTGATAGACAAATATTGTATGTTCTAGAAACAGGAACACGTGTCTTAGTCACAAGTATAATGTGTAAAGTAAGCAGATGCAATTCAACAAAATTAGAAGCAATACAAGCTAGACATCATACATAACATGCAACCACATATAA
>NW_021262298.1:0-987 GCF_002162155.2 Triticum dicoccoides
AACAGTCCGGCCAAAGGATATAGTCCGGCTGTCCGGATACCCCCTAATCCAGGACTCCCTCAGTTATGTTTTCATGTTGTATTGTCCGATGGAGCACCATAACCTTCGCCTTCATTTCTCCTAGCCTCCAGAACAACATAGCAAATGTCTGATAGTCTGGTTTCAAAACCATGCATATCTTGACAACATCGAACAATGTCTCTCCTTTTTTCACAAAGGGTCTCTGTTAGGGAATGGACTTGTATCTGGAGCGCAGATACAACATTGTTTTGAGCTTGCATATCTTGATCATGAGGCAGTTTGGACGAGATTGCCTTAACAACCAACCCAGTATTACGCAGGGACGTGCTTTTGGCACTGTTAGTGGATAGGCACTGACCCATTGCAGCAAGAGCTGACATTGCGGTTATAGTTGCCTCGCCACCTTCAGAAGGTGGCGGTTCCACCATTTTTTCCATAGCTCGCTGAAAAGTTGTGGTTTTACATTAGTAGTACCAGAACAGAAGATATTAAGGAGGCAGCAAAACCAAACAAAATAGATTTGGTCTATATACAGAACTTATTCTGGTGAACCCATGTAAAATAATAGTTGTATTTTATAGCAAAGTACATAATAAAACCAGGTTCCAAACATATGACCATGTACCATCGCTAATGTATTGTCTATTTCTTCACATTGTATTGAGGGCTAAGGATAAAGAGACGAAGTTTATAATACGGTAAGCATAGTATGACATCATTCATATAAAAAAACAACTGAGAACAGACAAACAGGCAATTGTAACGTTGTGTGGGCAAGTCCAGCACGTAACTAGATTACATGTTAAGATCAAAGGAACATCACTCCTGTCTTTTAAACCTTGTAAGGTGCAATGATACGCTAAGACAATTGTGTATAAAATTGAAAAGATTAATAGACATTGGCTGCAAACCATGTTGTTCAAGGCGCAAGTCAGAGTAAGTAGTAGTCAAAAGGCATGAGGATTA
>NW_021262299.1:0-1085 GCF_002162155.2 Triticum dicoccoides
TATCAATCCTTTGATTTGAGTGTGGGCTATCGTCAAATCAAATCAGTACCAACGATGCTCGTAATGTTGTCTTATTCGTGGTTGATCCCTCGAGCATACACCATTATATCTTTTGGGTCTGACCAATGCTATCACTTGTTCACTTAACTATGGAATTCCTTTTAAAAGGAAACCCAGATGAATTGTTGTTGTGCCCATTGACAACATCCTTGTCTTCTCCATAATTTTGCTGAACATTAAGCTAGTGTTGGAAACTTTTGAAAGCATTTATTCATGCTAGCTCATGAAGCATATGTTTGGATGAAGGTAGTGACTTCCTTTAATTCATGTGCATCTGATGCAAGTTGCCGCCGTGGATTCGAGAAAGTCAATGTTGCTTTCTTTGGAATCATTCCAAATCAGTCATGCACACGTGCGAAGAATGCTGTGGTTTGAAGACTTGCAACCTTCAATCTATATGTATCCCTAGCACACCAATCCACTGATTGATTTGTTCAAGGAGAAGGAGTTCCTTCATAAGAGCTAATCCGGACTTATGAAAGAACTTCGATACCCTCGTTGATGGTTCCCCCTCCTGAACTCGGTAGTGTTTTATTACAAGACTACCACGTGGTCATGCTTGTCTGGGACAACGTGTTCACATGTTTGTAGCAGAACCAGCTCATGTTTTGGAGCTTGCTATCGTAGTTCATTTCCCGAGAATCTCGCAACGTCATCTCGTCGATTTGTGTTGCAAACTTTCATTTTTCTTCCTAAGACTCGATGAGCCTGGAATATCCTAACACCAACCAGAGCTGAATCTCAGGCAGATATGATGGTTGGAACATTTCCCTAAGAACTATAATATTGGTCTCTCGATAACCGGTAAGGTGGATGTCGTGGCCAACACACCCATCCGGTAGACCTATTATTATAGTATCTTGTTTGAGGAAGTTGGCCACCCCCCCCATAGGGATTTCGTAGGATTTACTCCCTAGTTGCCCCTATGGATTTCTGTGTTCCATAGTCCGACCTTTTTACTTGATGTCTTAGATATCAAACCATATCTATGAATGGGTTATACTAGCACATCAAGGAGAACATTA
>NW_021262300.1:0-1386 GCF_002162155.2 Triticum dicoccoides
GGCAAGTCGCGAGTTCTTACCTCGAAGGCGTCATTCTGGCAAACCAAGATAAGGATAACTTCCTCGTGCCTTACTTTCCCGAGTAAGTCCTCCCCTCAACCGGCCCGTAACATATGAATTCTTACTTTTCGATCGTTTTTCTTTTAACATTCCGTGTTTTCTGCAGTGACACACGTTGCACGCTCATCCTCCTAAGCCCCAAATATTCCATGGCCACGTATTTCGACCCGGACCGTCAGTCGAACGTAGACTACACAAATGTCAAGAAGGTTCTTGATGATGTTCTCCCTGGCTACGCCCAATCTGGAGGCACCTTCACCAGGCCTATTCGTAAGTACGGCAAGCACGTGTTCTCCCACAATACGACGTTCTGCTGCGTCAAGCAGCCGCCTGGCGGTCAGAAGGGTGCCTACTACGCCATCCATCACATGCGGGCGATCGTACGGGACCATCATCAACTTCTGCTACTGAGTAAACTCAAAGATTGGGCCGCGAGCGTGTCGGCAATCCAGGACGCGGACCTCCGACAAGAATTCTTTCGCATCCAGTCGGAGTTTGCGGAAATCATCCATCAAGATGTCCTTCGTACCTCGGGGCAGTTCTACCTCAGAAATCAACCGTCCAACAGTGACATCGACACAATGCTACAAATGCAGGATGACAACGCCCGTTCTTTCATGACTCCCACGATAGACGGCGGCTTCATCCACGCTCCGGTCCCTTGAGTCGAGTTGTCTAGTTCTGAAACATTGATTGGCTCATGTTGTAATTAAACTTTAATGAACTTGTAGTATGTCTCTTTGGTTTCGAGAGTCGTTCAACTTAGATGTAATCGATGCTATTAATGTCTTCCTTTTCTCTTCCGATCGTTCTGTTGCATAATTATATATTGCTTATGTATTGTCTGTGAATTGGTACTAAAGTTTCGTTTGGCTAGTGCATAGCGATGCCGACGTATGTCGTGTACAAGGGTAAGGTTCCCGGAGTCTACGATGACTGGGAGGAGTGTCGGAGACAGGTTCACCGATTCAGCGGTAACAGTTACAAAGGGTACACCACTAGGGCTGAGGCCGAATCTAGATACGCCCGCTATCTAGCGGGAGAGGGGAGGGAGCGTTGGAGGAACCGGATGAAGACGAGTTTCATCGTGATGATGCTCATCGTGATGACCGCAGCTCTCTTCTATGTGATGGTAGTTTAGATGATCGATATCGACTTGTAATGTGAAGACAAACTCGCTACTCGCGGTCTCGAGACTTGTAATATAATGTTCTATCTTTGTTCGGTCTTTTTAATTCGGAGACTAATATGATGAATTGTATTCGGAGACTAATATGATGAATTGTATTCAAAGACTAATCTTCTATTGTATTCGATGAATCTGTT
>NW_021262301.1:0-755 GCF_002162155.2 Triticum dicoccoides
CAGCAGCGCGGTCTAAAAACAGACGCTACTGCTAATTAGCAGCAACGAGCTTTAGAAAAGAGCGCTGCTAATGACTGAGTAGCAGTAGCGCTCTAGGTGAAAAGAGCGCTACTACTATAATTGCCACGGTGTTGCCTCCAGGAAAGATATAGTAGTAGCGCCCTTCCCGTGGACGCGCTACTGCTAAAGAACTTAGTAGCAGCGGTTTTGCTCAAAACTCGCTGCTGCTAAGTATGACCGCAACTAATTAAGTTTAGTCCCATACTGCTAAGCGAACAAGGTGTTTACCACCTTAAATATGTTGCTTCTCAACCTATCTCGAGCACTTGGTCTTCATTGAACTATATGTGTATGATTTGTGGTTGCAATATAAATCCTCGCCTGTACCTATACAGGTACAGTGAGGATTCATGTTGACTATTTAGATTATACACAAAAAGATCAATGATGACCAATGTATATTTTTGATGTTTTTACTAAACAAAAGAAATAACTGCTTCCATTAGCAGTAGCGGTTTTCCCCAAAACACGCTGTAGATAAGTTAGCTATAGCGCGTCTGTACGTGCGCTACTGCTAGTTCGAGTTAACCACCCCCCGCATCAAAATTTCGCTAAGTCCTCCTTTCCCCCTTCCCCCACCAGCCTGTTCCCCTACTCCCTGTCGCCGCCGCCCGAGCCCGAGCGCGCCTGCGCCCTCACCGCCGCCGCCCGCCCTCAACCTCACCGCCGCCGCTCTCGACCACACTGTCGCCACC
>NW_021262302.1:0-1108 GCF_002162155.2 Triticum dicoccoides
GGCCAACTTCCTCAAACAAGATACTATAATAATAGGTCTACCGGATGGGTGTGTTGGCCACGACATCCACCTTATCGGTTATCGAGAGACCAATATTATAGTTCTTAGGGAAATGTTCCAACCATCATATCTGCCTGAGATTCAGCTCTGGTTGGTGTTAGGATATTCCAGGCTCATCGAGTCTTAGGAAGAAAAATGAAAGTTTGCAACACAAATCGACGAGATGACGTTGCGGGATTCTCGGGAGATGAACTACGATAGCAAGCTCCAAAACATGAGCTGGTTCTGCTACAAACATGTGAACACGTTGTCCCAGACAAGCATGACCACGTGGTAGTCTTATAATAAAACACTACCGAGTTCAGGAGGGGGAACCATCAACGAGGGTATCGAAGTTCTTTCATAAGTCCGGATTAGCTCTTATGAAGGAACTCCTTCTCCTTGAACAAATCAATCAGTGGTTTGGTGTGCTAGGGATACATATAGATTGAAGGTTGCAAGTCTTCAAACCACAGCATTCTTCGCACGTGTGCATGACTGATTTGGAATGATTCCAAAGAAAGCAACATTGACTTTCTCGAATCCACGGCGGCAACTTGCATCAGATGCACATGAATTAAAGGAAGTCACTACCTTCATCCAAACATATGATTCATGAGCTAGCATGAACAAATGCTTTCAAAAGTTTCCAACACTAGCTTAATGTTCAGCAAAATTATGGAGAAGACAAGGATGTTGTCAATGGGCACAACAACAATTCATCTGGGTTTCCTTTTAAAAGGAATTCCATAGTTAAGTGAACAAGTGATAGCATTGGTCAGACCCAAAAGATATAATGGTGTATGCTCGAGGGATCAACCACGAATAAGACAACATTACGAGCATCGTTGGTACTGATTTGATTTGACGATAGCCCACACTCAAATCAAAGGATTGATAAGACAATAGGTCCAGCAACTGATCACAAGGACCAATCGATGAAGATATCATCTTTCTTCAACACACACTACACAAGAATATCCCTTTGGAACGAACTAAGTCAGACAAGCTTTTATCTTCCAACTCTCCAAGTTGTTGTCTAGCTTAACCAACTAGCTCAGGGATATCT
>NW_021262303.1:0-919 GCF_002162155.2 Triticum dicoccoides
TTCTCCATAATTTTGCTGAACATTAAGCTAGTGTTGGAAACTTTTGAAAGCATTTGTTCATGCTAGCTCATGAAGCATATGTTTGGATGAAGGTAGTGACTTCCTTTAATTCATGTGCATCTGATGCAAGTTGCCGCCGTGGATTCGAGAAAGTCAATGTTGCTTTCTTTGGAATCATTCCAAATCAGTCATGCACACGTGCGAAGAATGCTGTGGTTTGAAGACTTGCAACCTTCAATCTATATGTATCCCTAGCACACCAAGCCACTGATTGATTTGTTCAAGGAGAAGGAGTTCCTTCATAAGAGCTAATCCGGACTTATGAAAGAACTTCGATACCCTCGTTGATGGTTCCCCCTCCTGAACTCGGTAGTGTTTTATTATAAGACTACCACGTGGTCATGCTTGTCTGGGACAACGTGTTCACATGTTTGTAGCAGAACCAGCTCATGTTTCGGAGCTTGCTATCGTAGTTCATCTCCCGAGAATCCCGCAATGTGATCTCGTCGATTTGTGTTGCAAACTTTCATTTTTCTTCCTAAGACTCGATGAGCCTGGAATATCCTAACACCAACCAGAGCTGAATCTCAGGCAGATATGATGGTTGGAACATTTCCCTAAGAACTATAATATTGGTCTCTCGATAACCGGTAAGGTGGATGTCGTGGCCAACACACCCATCCGGTAGACCTATTATTATAGTATCTTGTTTGAGGAAGTTGGCCACCCCCCCCCATAGGGATTTCGTAGGATTTACTCCCTAGTTGCCCCTATGGATTTTTGTGTTCCCGAAGTCCGACCTTTTACTTGATGTTTTAGATATCAAACCATATCTATGAATGGGTTATACTAGCACATCAAGGAGAACATTAGAAGCGGAGTGCTAAATGTCTCTCGGTCGATCATCCAGATTTTATTT
>NW_021262304.1:0-951 GCF_002162155.2 Triticum dicoccoides
ATTTTCCCTTGTTTACGTGCCGCGCCGTGATTTTGTTAGTGTTCTAGGCTCGCGTCTCTAGCACAGTCTAGCCTAGGACCAGCACAGTACCGTCGTTGAGCGTTTATTCAACTTTGCATCTCTGAATTGATTATTGCTGACCCTTTTTGCTACCATATTATAAGCCTTCCCAGCTCCACATACATCTACGTCGTGCGTTTGACTCTCCCTGGTAATCGCTCTATCCAAGCTTTGAGAGTTTTTGACTACAACGGTTGCCGATCACCGCCTGCTGCTGGGTAAGAACTGGTAAGAATTTGAGATTTGCTTGATGGATTTGTGACACCCACCACCACCACTTGTTCGTAGTCTGTAGGATCATATTCTTGTGTGTTTCTATTGCTGCTAACCATGCCAGGATCACAAGCCGACGAGATTGACTGGGAGAATTTATCGAACAAGGAGTCTCATGATAAGTTTCAGCAAATGATGACTGAATAGGTGCAAGATGTGCTGAACAATTTTGAAGAGGCCATGGAGAAGATCACTGGCTTTGAGAAGACGTTCGAAACAAAGCTCGATAACAAGTTTAATGAATTGCTCGCGCGTCTTCCACCACCACCACTCGCTGCAGCTAACGCACCTCTCCAACAACAACAACAACGACTACCTCCACGTCGCGAAGCAGACCTCCGCCGAGCAAGCCGTGTTCCTCTTGCGTTTGGCCAAACTGTTGGTGCTGCTGTTGATACTTCTGTGGCTCCTGCTGCTGATGCGGAGGAGGATGATTATGTGGGAGATTATGAGGATGAGGTTGATCAAAATCAACACTACGTGCAGCCACCTGTACCACCACCAGCAGGTCGACCTCAGGTATATATTCGTAATGGTAGGCCTGCACCACCACCTCAGGTACGAGATGATGTCCATATTCCTAAACTGAAATTGAATATTCCACCATTTGAGGGTAGA
>NW_021262305.1:0-5945 GCF_002162155.2 Triticum dicoccoides
CACCGGGGTGCGTTTACGTGTCGGTCATCAAAACTCACAATTTTGGCCGATTCTGGTATGTTTTGTGCACTGTTACTCACCGTTTTGGGGTTCCAGAGCGATTTCCATGATTGACGATCCCTGGGGTGCGTTTACGTGCCCGTCATCAACACTCACAGCTTTGGCCAATTCTGACCCGTTTCGTGGACTATTACTCACCGTTTAGGGATCCCAAAGCGATTTCCATAGTTTATGAACCCCAAGGTGCGCTTACATGTCGGTCATCAACAGTCGCAATTTTGGCTGATTCTGGCCCGTTTTGTGGACTATTACTCACTTTTTTGGGGTCCCAGAGTGATTTCCGCGATTAACGAACCCCGGGGTGCGTTTACGTGTCAGACATCAACACTCGTGATTTTTGACGATTCTGGCCCGTTTCATGGACTATTACTCACCGTTTTGCGGTCACGAGGCGATTTCCACAGTTGTTGAACCCTAAGGTGCACTTACCTGTCGGTCATCAACACTCATTGTTTTGGCCAATTCTGGCCCGTTTCGTGGACTAATACTGACTGTTTTGGGGTCCCGCAATGATTTCCAAGATTAACAAACCCCATGGTGCATTTACGTGTCGGTCATCAACACTCGTGGTTTTTGTCGATTCTCGCCTATTTCATGGACTATTACTCACCTTTCTGGGGTCCCAAAGCGATTTCCATGGTTGTCGAAGCACAAGGCGTGCTTACGTGTCGGTCATCAACAATCACGGTTTTGGCCGATTCTGGCCCGTCTCTTGGACTATTACTCAGTTTTGGGGTCACGTAGTGATTTCCACGATCGACGAACAACGGTGTGTTTATGTGTCTGTCATCAACATTTGCAGTTTCGGCCGAGTTTGGCCCGTTTCATGGACTATTACTCACTGATTATGGGTCCCTGAGCGATTTCCATGATTGACGAACCCCGGGGTGCGTTTATGTATCGTTGATCAATAACCCTAGGTTTTACCGATTCAGGGCTCTTTCACGGACTATTACTCACCGTTTTGGAGTCCCAAAGCAATTTCCATGGTTGTCGAACCCCAAGATGTGCTTATGTGTTGGTCGTCAAGACTCGCAGATTGGGCCGATTCTTGCTCGTTTCTTGGACTATTACTCAGTTTCGGGATCCCGAAGTGATTTCCACGATTGACGACCACCGGGGTGCGTTTACGTGTCGGTCATCAAAACTCACAATTTTGGCCGATTCTGGTATGTTTTGTGCACTGTTACTCACCGTTTTGGGGTTCCAGAGCGATTTCCATGATTGACGATCCCTGGGGTGCGTTTACGTGCCCGTCATCAACACTCACAGCTTTGGCCAATTCTGACCCGTTTCGTGGACTATTACTCACCGTTTAGGGATCCCAAAGCGATTTCCATAGTTTATGAACCCCAAGGTGCGCTTACATGTCGGTCATCAACAGTCGCAATTTTGGCTGATTCTGGCCCGTTTTGTGGACTATTACTCACTTTTTTGGGGTCCCAGAGTGATTTCCGCGATTAACGAACCCCGGGGTGCGTTTACGTGTCAGACATCAACACTCGTGGTTTTTGACGATTCTGGCCCGTTTCATGGACTATTACTCACCGTTTTGCGGTCACGAGGCGATTTCCACAGTTGTTGAACCCTAAGGTGCACTTACCTGTCGGTCATCAACACTCATTGTTTTGGCCAATTCTGGCCCGTTTCGTGGACTAATACTGACTGTTTTGGGGTCCCGCAATGATTTCCATGATTAACAAACCCCGTGGTGCGTTTACGTGTCGGTCATCAACACTCGTGGTTTTTGTCGATTCTCGCCTATTTCATGGACTATTACTCACCGTTTTGCGGTCACGAAGCGATTTCCACAGTTGTTGAACCCTAAGGTGCACTTACGTGTCGGTCATCAACACTCATTGTTTTGGCCAATTCAGGCCCGTTTCGTGGACTAATACTGACTGTTTTGGGGTCCCGCAGTGATTTCCACGATTAACAAACCCCGTGGTGCGTTTACGTGTCGGTCATCAACACTCGTGGTTTTTGTCGATTCTGGCCCGTTTCATGGACTATTACTCACCTTTCTGGGGTCCCAAAGCGATTTCCATGGTTGTCGAAGCACAAGGCGCGCTTACGTGTCGGTCATCAACAATCACGGTTTTGGCCGATTCTGGCCCGTCTCTTGGACTATTACTCAGTTTTGGGGTCACGTAGTGATTTCCACGATCGACGAACAACGGTGTGTTTATGTTTCTGTCATCAACATTTGCAGTTTCGGCCGAGTTTGGCCCGTTTCATGGACTATTACTCACTGATTTCGCGTCCCTGAGCGATTTCCATGATTGACGAACCCCGGGGTGCGTTTATGTATCGTTGATCAATAACCCTAGGTTTTACCGATTCAGGGCTCTTTCACGGACTATTACTCACCGTTTTGGAGTCCCAAAGCAATTTCCATGGTTGTCGAACCCCAAGATGTGCTTACGTGTTGGTCGTCAAGACTCGCAGATTGGGCCGATTCTTGCTCGTTTCTTGGACTATTACTCAGTTTCGGGATCCCGAAGTGATTTCCACGATTGACGAACACCGGGGTGCGTTTACGTGTCGGTCATCAAAACTCACAATTTTGGCCGATTCTGGTATGTTTTGTGCACTGTTACTCACCGTTTTGGGGTTCCAGTGCGATTTCCATGATTGACGATCCCTGGGGTGCGTTTATGTGCCCGTCATCAACACTCACAGCTTTGGCCAATTCTGACCCGTTTCGTGGACTATTACTCACCGTTTAGGGATCCCAAAGCGATTTCCATAGTTTATGAAGTGCGCTTACATGTCGGTCATCAACAGTCGCAATTTTGGCTGATTCTGGCCCGTTTTGTGGACTATTACTCACTTTTTTGGGGTCCCAGAGTGATTTCCGCGATTAACAAACCCCGGGGTGCGTTTACGTGTCAGACATCAACACTCGTGGTTTTTGACGATTCTGGCCCGTTTCATGGACTATTACTCACCGTTTTGCGGTCACGAAGCGATTTCCACAGTTGTTGAACCCTAAGGTGCACTTACGTGTCGGTCATCAACACTCATTGTTTTGGCCAATTCAGGCCCGTTTCGTGGACTAATACTGACTGTTTTGGGGTCCCGCAGTGATTTCCACGATTAACAAACCCCGTGGTGCGTTTACGTGTCGGTCATCAACACTCGTGGTTTTTGTCGATTCTGGCCCGTTTCATGGACTATTACTCACCTTTCTGGGGTCCCAAAGCGATTTCCATGGTTGTCGAAGCACAAGGCGCGCTTACGTGTCGGTCATCAACAATCACGGTTTTGGCCAATTCTGGCCCGTCTCTTGGACTATTACTCAGTTTTGAGGTCACGTAGTGATTTCCACGATTGACGAACAACGGTGTGTTTATGTGCCTGTCATCAACATTTGCAGTTTCGGCCGAGTTTGGCCCGTTTCATGGACTATTACTCACTGATTATGGGTCCCTGAGCGATTTCCATGATTGACGAACCCCGGGGTGCGTTTATGTATCGTTGATCAGTAACCCTAGGTTTTACCGATTCAGGGCTCTTTCACGGACTATTACTCACCGTTTTGGAGTCCCAAAGCAATTTCCATGGTTGTCGAACCCCAAGATGTGCTTACGTGTTGGTCGTCAAGACTCGCAGATTGGGCCGATTCTTGCTCGTTTCTTGGACTATTACTCAGTTTCGGGATCCCGAAGTGATTTCCACGATTGACGAACACCGGGGTGCGTTTACGTGTCGGTCATCAAAACTCACAATTTTGGCCGATTCTGGTATGTTTTGTGCACTGTTACTCACCGTTTTGGGGTTCCAGAGCGATTTCCATGATTGACGATCCCTGGGGTGTGTTTACGTGCCCGTCATCAACACTCACAGCTTTGGCCAATTCTGACCCGTTTCGTGGACTATTACTCACCGTTTAGGGATCCCAAAGTGATTTCCATAGTTTATGAACCCCAAGGTGCGCTTACATGTCGGTCATCAACAGTCGCAATTTTGGCTGATTCTGGCCCGTTTTGTGGACTATTACTCACTTTTTTGGGGTCCCAAAGTGATTTCCGCGATTAACGAACCCCGGGGTGCGTTTACGTGTCAGACATCAACACTCGTGGTTTTTGACGATTCTGGCCCGTTTCATGGACTATTACTCACCGTTTTGCGGTCACGAGGCGATTTCCACAGTTGTTGAACCCTAAGGTGCACTTACCTGTCGGTCATCAACACTCATTGTTTTGGCCAATTCTGGCCCGTTTCGTGGACTAATACTGACTGTTTTGGGGTCCCGCAATGATTTCCATGATTAACAAACCCCGTGGTGCGTTTACGTGTCGGTCATCAACACTCGTGGTTTTTGTCGATTCTCGCCTATTTCATGGACTATTACTCACCGTTTTGCGGTCACGAAGCGATTTCCACAGTTGTTGAACCCTAAGGTGCACTTACGTGTCGGTCATCAACACTCATTGTTTTGGCCAATTCAGGCCCGTTTCGTGGACTAATACTGACTGTTTTGGGGTCCCTCAGTGATTTCCACGATTAACAAACCCCGTGGTGCGTTTACGTGTCGGTCATCAACACTCGTGGTTTTTGTCGATTCTGGCCCGTTTCATGGACTATTACTCACCTTTCTGGGGTCCCAAAGCGATTTCCATGGTTGTCGAAGCACAAGGCGCGCTTACGTGTCGGTCATCAACAATCACGGTTTTAGCCGATTCTGGCCCGTCTCTTGGACTATTACTCAGTTTTGGGGTCACGTAGTGATTTCCACGATGGACGAACAACTGTGTGTTTATGTGTCTGTCATCAACATTTGCAGTTTCGGCCGAGTGTGGCCCGTTTCATGGAATATTACTCACTAATTTCGGGTCCCTGAGCGATTTCCATGATTGACGAACCCCGGGGTGCGTTTATGTATCGTTGATCAATAAGCCTAGGTTATACCGATTCAGGGCTCTTTCACGGACTATTACTCACCGTTTTGGAGTCCCAAAGCAATTTCCATGGTTGTCGAACCCCAAGATGTGCTTACGTGTTGCTCGTCAAGACTCGCAGATTGGGCCGATTCTTGCTCGTTTCTTGGACTATTACTCAGTTTCGGGATCCCGAAGTGATTTCCACGATTGACGAACACCGGGGTGCGTTTACGTGTCGGTCATCAAAACTCACAATTTTGGCCGATTCTGGTATGTTTTGTGCACTGTTACTCACCGTTTTGGGGTTCCAGAGCGATTTCCATGATTGACGATCCCTGGGGTGCGTTTACGTGCCCGTCATCAACACTCACAGCTTTGGCCAATTCTAACCCGTTTCGTGGACAATTACTCACCGTTTAGGGATCCCAAAGTGATTTCCATAGTTTATGAACACCAAGGTGCGCTTACATGTCGGTCATCAACAGTCGCAATTTTGGCTGATTCTGGCCCGTTTTGTGGACTATTACTCACTTTTTTGGGGTCCCAAAGTGATTTCCGCGATTAACGAACCCCGGGGTGCGTTTACGTGTCAGACATCAACACTCGTGGTTTTTGACGATTCTGGCCCGTTTCATGGACTATTACTCACCGTTTTGCGGTCACGAGGCGATTTCCACAGTTGTTGAACCCTAAGGTGCACTTACCTGTCGGTCATCAACACTCATTGTTTTGGCCAATTCTGGCCCGTTTCGTGGACTAATACTGACTGTTTTGGGGTCCCGCAATGATTTCCATGATTAACAAACCCCGTGGTGCGTTTACGTGTCGGTCATCAACACTCGTGGTTTTTGTCGATTCTCGCCTATTTCATGGACTATTACTCACCGTTTTGCGGTCACGAAGCGATTTCCACAGTTGTTGAACCCTAAGGTGCACTTACGTGTCGGTCATCAACACTCATTGTTTTGGCCAATTCAGGCCCGTTTCGTGGACTAATAC
>NW_021262306.1:0-1093 GCF_002162155.2 Triticum dicoccoides
TCCTCTTTAATTCTCAAAACCTGCATTTTTTTCAAACTGAGCCAAAACTTTTGCCTGATTGATAAATTAAGAAGAGAATTGCCCAGTTAATTTATGAAAAACCGGACGAAAACCAAAAACCTGCGTATATAGGTGCTCAAGGAACAGGGACTTAGTGGTGTGCGTGAAGAGTAGAGGGCAGCAGAAATTTGGTTCTGCCTTCTGATAAGGAAACGAACAATTGACTTGGGCGAAGAAAAACTGGTTATGGGCCCCTGATTCGGGAGCAGCCACAAAGTTAACGTGGCAGCATTCCCTGCCCAAGGATTCCGAAGTGGACTCCACGCCACAGATAACACTCGTTGCATACTTTGGTTCCTAAAACAAGCAGCAACAAAGGTCAACTGATATAGAAATGTATGGAATATATATGTACTACGTATGTACCAAATAAATAACGATGAACACAAACAAATTAAAGCCAGGTTGATGTACCCAAGGATGCTCCGATGCATATTTTTGCAGCGCTTGTGCGACCCCAGAGCGAATGTACAACTTCATCTTCCTATACCATGATCTCTTTTCTAGAAGAATCACCTTAGCCTCCGTGCAAAGTTCGGCCTCCTCATTGCGAGGTTCGGGAGCCAACGGTGGTGTGATGTCTCGGAGAATGTGCTCTATTTGATCGAGAGATTCACGTGATATCACATCATTGGTACCAGTGGTCAGCAAGTTTTGTAGGTCAAGCAACACGCCGGGTGTCAGGGACGACGTGAGGAATGATCCTAGTGCAGCGGGCCATGGATGTCGACCCGCTGCGGCTGCGGCAACAAACTGTTGTAGTGTGTGCGTCTCCTTGGACAAGTCACATTGTTTGCAGCAGAGGTGCTCTATCACCCACTGCATGGATGATCCAGACTCAGGGTTTGCACGAACGGTGGCGATGAGGCCTTCCAAGGACCGGACCTCCACGCGAAGCAAGGAGAGGGTGTCGAGGATGTCGTACACCTGGATCTTAGTGTCTGCGTGTGGGAGCGGGCACACTATGTTGTACCAAATGGAGTTGAGGATGATGATGGAGATGGGGTCCATGGGGCCATAGCAGTGGGCTGGC
>NW_021262307.1:0-1093 GCF_002162155.2 Triticum dicoccoides
TCCTCTTTAATTCTCAAAACCTGCATTTTTTTCAAACTGAGCCAAAACTTTTGCCTGATTGATAAATTAAGAAGAGAATTGCCCAGTTAATTTATGAAAAACCGGACGAAAACCAAAAACCTGCGTATATAGGTGCTCAAGGAACAGGGACTTAGTGGTGTGCGTGAAGAGTAGAGGGCAGCAGAAATTTGGTTCTGCCTTCTGATAAGGAAACGAACAATTGACTTGGGCGAAGAAAAACTGGTTATGGGCCCCTGATTCGGGAGCAGCCACAAAGTTAACGTGGCAGCATTCCCTGCCCAAGGATTCCGAAGTGGACTCCACGCCACAGATAACACTCGTTGCATACTTTGGTTCCTAAAACAAGCAGCAACAAAGGTCAACTGATATAGAAATGTATGGAATATATATGTACTACGTATGTACCAAATAAATAACGATGAACACAAACAAATTAAAGCCAGGTTGATGTACCCAAGGATGCTCCGATGCATAATTTTGCAGCGCTTGTGCGACCCCAGAGCGAATGTATAACTTCATCTTCCTATACCATGATCTCTTTTCTAGAAGAATCACCTTAGCCTCCGTGCAAAGTTCGGCCTCCTCATTGCGAGGTTCGGGAGCCAACGGTGGTGTGATGTCTCGGAGAATGTGCTCTATTTGATCGAGAGATTCACGTGATATCACATCATTGGTACCAGTGGTCAGCAAGTTTTGTAGGTCAAGCAACACGCCGGGTGTCAGGGACGACGTGAGGAATGATCCTAGTGCAGCGGGCCATGGATGTCGACCCGCTGCGGCTGCGGCAACAAACTGTTGTAGTGTGTGCGTCTCCTTGGACAAGTCACATTGTTTGCAGCAGAGGTGCTCTATCACCCACTGCATGGATGATCCAGACTCAGGGTTTGCACGAACGGTGGCGATGAGGCCTTCCAAGGACCGGACCTCCACGCGAAGCAAGGAGAGGGTGTCGAGGATGTCGTACACCTGGATCTTAGTGTCTGCGTGTGGGAGCGGGCACACTATGTTGTACCAAATGGAGTTGAGGATGATGATGGAGATGGGGTCCATGGGGCCATAGCAGTGGGCTGGC
>NW_021262308.1:0-1860 GCF_002162155.2 Triticum dicoccoides
TCCACGGCCTCCAGTAGGCTACAAACACCAGAAACTACTTGCAACTCCTGGACGGAGAACTAGGGTGAATAAGAAGCCGAGAGGGTCCATTGGTTTCGGGCCCAATGCATGGTAGTAGCTGATTCTTAAATCACACATACAGATCTCAGTGCTTAAGGTCGGCTTCAATGAAACAACCCACCATGTACTCCTACATGGCCTCTCATCGATACCTTTACCAAATCGTGTTCACCACACCACTCTCATTACCGACATAAACATTTCACTCTAGCCCATCACCCAGATGAACCAGACCTGACACGACTCTAAGCATAGCAGGCATAGCAAGGTAGGAACAACACATACATATGGCTCAAGCAACTCCTACACATGCTAGTGGGTTTCATCTAGTTACTGTGGCAATGACAGGTCATGCAAAGGAAATGGGTTCAACTACCGTAGCACACAGCAGTTTGAATCGTGTTGTCTTAATGCAGTAAAAGAGAGCAGGAGCGAGAACATGGGATTGTATCGATATGATCAAATGGTTGGTTGCTTGCCTGATGGTTCGATGCACAGATACGGTTCTTCGTTAGGGTAATCACGGTACTCCTCGGGGACAGAACCTGTCGCAAAGGGCATCGGTACACAAGCATCACCAAACAATGTGCAACAATATGATGCATGCATGAAACATGGCAATATGGGTGTATTGGGCTAATGCAACTAAAGCCAGAAGGGTTTGAACAAATTTGAATCAAAGATTCAAATTTCAAATTCAAATATGGCCTTTTAAAGTGCTTTTCCTTGTTCTGCTTAAAACATCAATTTAACTTGTTTGATCATGCATGAAAATAGTACAGATGGATAGATTGGATTTTTCTGATCATTTTTCATATATAATTTGTCCAATTTGGAGTTACAGAATAAAAGTTATGAATTTTTGAAGTTTAAATAATATTCTGGAATTTCCTGATTTAATTTAAATCCAGAAAATTAATTACTGCGTCAGCCTGACGTCAGTGTGACGTCAGCAGGTCAACGGAACTGGTCCAGGTCAAACCTGACAGTGGGTCCCGCATGTCAGGGTGATTATTTTAATTAAAACTTAATTAAAACTAATCCTGTTTAATTAACAGGGCTGGGCCCCACCTGTCATTGACTCAGGGGAGTCAACCAGGGCCCACCCGTGGTCAAAGTTAATGTCGGCTGCCGGTGTTTAGTCGCCGGCGAGCCCGACGCGGCGGCGGAAGTGGTTTTGGTCATTTCGGCCACCAAATGGGCCGCGGAGACCACCGGAGTGAAGCTGAGGACAAACCGCAGCTCTTGGCGGAGTCCGTTGGGGTCGGGGTGGCCGGAGTTGGCCCCGGCGACGACTTTGGCGGCCACCGGGGTTCGGTCGGAGGTGAACTTGGCGCTAGAGGGTTCGGTGAGGCTCGTGGAGTAGCTAGCTAGGTGCTGCGGAACTTGGTGAGTAAGATGGACACCATCTTGTGGCCGGAGGATGACCGGGAGCACGTCGGCGACGAGCTCCACGGCGGTGGGTGCGGTTGAGCTCCGGGAGGTTGCTACACGGCTCGGGAGCAAGAACGGAAGGGAGGGGAAGATGGCTAAGCTCACAGTGAGTGCGACGGAGTTCTTGGTGCGGCCGAAGATGGACCGGAGCGACGACAGCGTTGAAGGGGATCTCCGGCGACGGTGAGCTCGGGCGAGGTCGGTGCGGTGGTCTCGGGCGTTGCGAGCGCTCGGGGCTCGGCTGCTCGATGAAGTGGACAGCGGCGGAGCTCCTGGACACGGTGAGACGGCGTGGGGTGGTCGGAGGGCGTGGCTACGGCGAGGGGGTGGCGGCGATGGCGTCGGCCATGGCTGGGGCGTGCGAGG
>NW_021262309.1:0-1755 GCF_002162155.2 Triticum dicoccoides
TAGCTGATTCTTAAATCACACATACAGATCTCAGTGCTTAAGGTCGGCTTCAATGAAACAACCCACCATGTACTCCTACATGGCCTCTCATCGATACCTTTACCAAATCGTGTTCACCACACCACTCTCATTACCGACATAAACATTTCACTCTAGCCCATCACCCAGATGAACCAGACCTGACACGACTCTAAGCATAGCAGGCATAGCAAGGTAGGAACAACACATACATATGGCTCAAGCAACTCCTACACATGCTAGTGGGTTTCATCTAGTTACTGTGGCAATGACAGGTCATGCAGAGGAAATGGGTTCAACTACCGTAGCACACAGCAGTTTGAATCGTGTTGTCTTAATGCAGTAAAAGAGAGCAGGAGCGAGAACATGGGATTGTATCGATATGATCAAATGGTTGGTTGCTTGCCTGATGGTTCGATGCACGGATACGGTTCTTCGTTAGGGTAATCACGGTACTCCTCGGGGACAGAACCTGTCGCAAAGGGCATCGGTACACAAGCATCACCAAACAATGTGCAACAATATGATGCATGCATGAAACATGGCAATATGGGTGTATTGGGCTAATGCAACTAAAGCCAGAAGGGTTTGAACAAATTTGAATCAAAGATTCAAATTTCAAATTCAAATATGGCCTTTTAAAGTGCTTTTCCTTGTTCTGCTTAAAACATCAATTTAACTTGTTTGATCATGCATGAAAATAGTACAGATGGATAGATTGGATTTTTCTGATTATTTTTCATATATAATTTGTCCAATTTGGAGTTACAGAATAAAAGTTATGAATTTTTGAAGTTTAAATAATATTCTGGAATTTCCTGATTTAATTTAAATCCAGAAAATTAATTACTGCGTCAGCCTGACGTCAGTGTGACGTCAGCAGGTCAACGGAACTGGTCCAGGTCAAACCTGACAGTGGGTCCCGCATGTCAGGGTGATTATTTTAATTAAAACTTAATTAAAACTAATCCTGTTTAATTAACAGGGCTGGGCCCCACCTGTCATTGACTCAGGGGAGTCAACCAGGGCCCACCCATGGTCAAAGTTAATGTCGGCTGCCGGCGTTTAGTCGCCGGCGAGCCCGACGCGGCGGCGGAAGTGGTTTTGGTCATTTCGGCCACCAAATGGGCCGCGGAGACCACCGGAGTGAAGCTGAGGACAAACCGCAGCTCTTGGCGGAGTCCGTTGGGGTCGGGGTGGCCGGAGTTGGCGCCGGCGACGACTTTGGCGGCCACCGGGGTTCGGTCGGAGGTGAACTTGGCGCTAGAGGGTTCGGTGAGGCTCGTGGAGTAGCTAGCTAGGTGCTGCGGAACTTGGTGAGTAAGATGGACACCATCTTGTGGCCGGAGGATGACCGGGAGCACGTCGGCGACGAGCTCCACGGAGGTGGGTGCGGTTGAGCTCCGGGAGGTTGCTACACGGCTCGGGAGCAAGAACGGAAGGGAGGGGAAGATGGCTAAGCTCACAGTGAGTGCGACGGAGTTCTTGGTGCGGCCGGAGATGGACCGGAGCGACGACGGCGTTGAAGGGGATCTCCGGCGACGGTGAGCTCGGGCGAGGTCGGTGCGGTGGTCTCGGGCGTTGCGAGCGCTCGGGGCTCGGCTGCTCGATGAAGTGGACAGCGGCGGAGCTCCTGGACACGGTGAGACGGCGTGGGGTGGTCGGAGGGCGTGGCTACGGCGAGGGGGTGGCGGCGATGGCGTCGGCCATGGCTGGGGCGTGCGAGGGGGAGGAGCT
>NW_021262310.1:0-1938 GCF_002162155.2 Triticum dicoccoides
CATGCGCAAGGGGAACAAGAACGGAGTTACAAGTGATGATTTCAGGACTTTGAAGCCACCATAATGGGTGCATGAAGCCTTGGACGAAATATACAAGATGCCACTTCATAAATTTCGTCCCGAGGCTATTTTAGGTGCTGCGTCACCTTATTATTGGGCCAGGCCCATGTAATTTCGAAATACATAACTATAGGCTATTTTTAGAGTCCGTATGTGTGGGGAAACAAGAGATAGGGTTGATTTCGGACCCCTCCACCAAGGGCCACGAAATTCCCCCCTCTTCCTCCATATATACAGCCCTTAGGGCATCGTTTAGACTTTGGGTTTTGTTTAGATTAAAAGTTCGCCATAGCTGCAACTTCGCGTACTTCGTTTGTGTTCAACGACCAGACAAAGGCGTCATAGAACCCCACCTTGATCAATAAAGCTTTCATCTTATATTCGCAATATCCAGATTGCAATCTTAGTTTCTTGCTTGTTCTTCGTTTGCTCGCAGGAAACAGACCCTCGTGGTCAGGTTGATCGTGCTCCGGCGTGGTCAATAACTTCTCGAAGTTGGTTTAGCGATTGCTAAGGCGCGACGTCCTCGCACGTTCGTAGTCGGATCGTCAAAGTCGACTTCCAACAAAGCGATATCCATCATCTCATCGAAAGACGGGACACCTTTGCCTCTATCAAGTGGTATCAGATTTCCAGGTTGCTCGATGAGATTTTACAGTTTTTCGTAGTTTAGATCGAGTCTGTTCTTCATACCTACAGTCCACGAAAAAGCCACACACAAAAAATTAGGGTTAGTTCATCATATCCGAACCAATCTGAGCCTTTGCATAATCTTTTTAGGGTTTTGCTTTGTTGAATTTGCGGTTGCATCGTCGGTCTAGTTGCTGGTCTTAGAGTCTAGTCTTTTAGAGTTTAGAGTTCTGGTCATAAGTTGTCACGCCGCCGCCGCACCATCATCATCGCCCCTGCCATCTACCACCACCGCTCCGAATCCGTATCCATATACCACCACCAATCCGTGCCCATATACCACCACCGATCCATATCCATATACTACCACCGCTACCACCACCGCTGCCATATACCACCACCATATATCCACCACCAATCCGAGTTCCTTGCTTATTAGGTTTGTTTTCGGGATCCATCTAGATTCCGATTCGTGTTTCCTTGCCGGAGTAGGTTTCGGAAAAAAAAAAAGTCGGGTAGCCACGCTCCGTTTAGGCCCAAAATTTTTCGAAAACGCATTTTTCGAAAAAATTTCTGGCTATCCTATTTTTAGGTGTTTCTGAGTGTTTTCAGACAGGTGCCATTATAGGAAGTTTTTTTTTGACCCGTTTCAAATTTTTGGGTCCGGACAGTCGAAAAAAAAAATTTGGTCGAAAAAAAAAATTTCGTGCCCATCCTGTCAGTTTGACCTAGGAAGAGTTTTGAGACACTCGCCATTATAGTGATTTTTCGCAAAAAAAAAAGCAGCGCAAAAAAAAAGAGCGCAAAAAAAAAAGAGCGATTTTTTTTTTCAGAGTGTGCTTTTCCCTTGTTTACGTGCCGCGCCGTGATTTTGTTGGTGTTCTAGGCTCGCGTCTCTAGCACAGTCTAGCCTAGGACCAGCACAGTACCGTCGTTGAGCGTTTATTCAACTTTGCATCTCTGAATTGATTATTGCTGACCCTTTTTGCTACCATACTATAAGCCTTCCCAGCTCCACATACATCTACGTCGTGTGTTTGACTCTCCCTGGTAATCGCTCTATCCAAGCTTTGAGAGTTTTTGACTACAACGGTTGCCGATCACCGCCTGCTGCTGGGTAAGAACTGGTAAGAATTTGAGATTTGCTTGACGGATTTGTGATACACCACCACCACTTCTTAGTAGTCTGTAGGATCATATTCTTGTGTGTTTCTATTGCTGCTAACCATGCCAGGATCACAAGCCGAC
>NW_021262311.1:0-1419 GCF_002162155.2 Triticum dicoccoides
AAAGTTGAAAGTTGAAAGTTGGCATAGGCCAGGGACTAATGGTCATGGTATTACGAGGGCCGAACCATAAGACATGAAAGCATTTCAAATGAACTTTGAAAAAGTTGAAAGTTGGGATGGTATCATAATTTCACCCACATAGCATGTGCATGTACAAAACGGACAATGGTAGCATGTTCGTGTGTTACAAAGTTGCGGGAGAAAGTCTTCACTTTTTCTTCGCTTGTGTCATTTTCTTATTGCGCCGTAACCATGGATAATCTTCATTGTTTATCAGGATGCTTGGGTCAGCCTTGACATTGAAGGGAGGAATTTCATGAAACTTTTCATAATCTTCAGACATGTCTGTCTTGCCGTCCACTCCCAGGATGTCCCTTTTTCCTGAAAGAACTATGTGGCGCTTTGGCTCATCGTATGATGTATTCGCTTCCTTTTCTTTTCTTTTTCTCGGTTTGGTAGACATGTCCTTCACATAGATAACCTGTGCCACATCATTGGCTAGGACGAACGGTTCGTCAATGTACCCAAGATTTTTTAGATCCACTGTTGTCATTCCGTATTGTGGGTCTACCTGTACCCCGCCGCCTAACAGATTGACCCATTTGCACTTAAACAAAGGGACCTTAAAATCAGGTCCGTAGTCAAGTTCCCATATGTCCACTATGTAACCATAATATGTGTCCTTTCCGCTCTCGGTCGCTGCATCAAAGCGGACACCGCTGTTTTGGTTGGTGCTCTTTTGATCTTGGGCGATCGTGTAAAATGTATTCCCATTTATCTCGTATCCTTTGTAAGTCAATACAGTCAAAGATGGTCCCCTGGACAACAAGTACAACTCATCACAAACAGTGTTATCACCTCTGCGACGTGTTTCCAACCAACTACTGAAAGTCCTGATGTGTTCACATGTAATCCAGTCGTCGCACTGCTCCGGGTGTTTGGAGCGCAGACTGTTCTTGTGTTCATCGACATACGGGGTCACCAAGGTAGAGTTCTGTAGAACTGTGTAGTGTGCTTGAGACCAAGAATATCCGTCCCTGCATATTATTGAGTCTCTTCCAAGAGTGCCTTTTCCAGTCAGTCTCCCCTTATACTTCGATTGAGGGAGACCTATCTTCTTAAGGCCAGGAATGAAGTCAACACAAAACCCGATAACATCCTCTGTTTGATGGCCCATGGAGATGCTTCCTTCTGGCCTAGCGCTGTTACGGACATATTTCTTTAGGACTCCCATGAACCTCTCAAAGGGGAACATATTGTGTAGAAATATGGGCCCCAGGATGACAATCTCGTCGACTAGATGAACTAGGACGTGCGTCATGATATTGAAGAAGGATGGTTGGAACACCAGCTCGAAACTGACAAGACATTGCGCCACATCACTCCTTAGCCTTGGTACGATTTCTGAATCGATCACCT
>NW_021262312.1:0-1197 GCF_002162155.2 Triticum dicoccoides
GTACCATGATGTCTCTTATCGAATTACCACTATCGTTCATGGGTTAGGCATTAGAGACAACCACATTCACTTTAAATAGGGCACCACGTAATTCCGATGAGATGACACCGTATGAATTATGGTTTAGAGAAACCTAAGTTGTCGTTTCTTAAAGGTTTGGGGCTGCGACGCTTATGTGAAAAAGTTTCAGGATTAAGCTCGAACCCAAAGCGGATAAAATGCATCTTCATAGGAAACCCAAAACAGTTGGGTATACCTCCTAATTCAGATCCGAAAGCAATATGGATTGTTTCTTGAATCGGGTCCTTTCTCGAGGAAAGGTTTCTCTCGAAAGAGTTGAGTGGGAGGATGGTGGAGACTTGATGAGGTTATTGAACCGTCTCTTCAACTAATGTGTGGCAGGGCACAGGAAGTTGTTCCTGTGGCACCTACACCAATTGAAGTGGAAGCTTATGATATTGATCATGAAACTTCGGATCAAGTCACTACCAAACCTCGTAGGACGACAAGGACACGTACTACTTCGGAGTGGTAAGGTGATCCTGTCTTGGAAGTCATGTTGCTGGACAACAATGAACCTACGAGCTATGGAGAAGCGATGGTGGGCCCGGATTCCGATAAATGGCTCGAGGCCATAAAATCCGAGAACGGATCCATGGACTTTGGTGGACTTGCCCGATGATCGGCAAGCCATTAATATAAATGGATCTTTAAGAAGAAGACGGACGTGGATGGTAATGTCACCGTCCATGAAGCTCGACTTGTGGCGAATTTTTTTTCACAAGTTCAAGGAGTTGACTACGATGAGATTTTCTCATCCGTAGCGATGCTTAAAGTCCGTCGGATTCATGTTAGCATTAGCTGTATTTATGAAATCTGGCAGATGGATATCAAAACGAGTTTCCTTACCAGTTTTCGTGAGGAAAGGTTGTATGTAATACAATCAGAAAGTTTTTTGTCGATCCTAAGGATGCTAAAAGGTATGCTAGCTCCAGCGATCCTTCTAAGGACTGGAGTGAGCATCTCGGAGTTGGAATGTATGCTTTGATGATGATCAAAGATTTTGGGTTTGTACAAAGTTTATGAGAAACTTGTATTTCCAAAGAAGTGAGTGGGAGCACTATAGAATTTCTGATGAGTATATGTTGTTGACATATTGTTGATCAGAAATGACGTAGAATTTCTGGAAAGCATATA
>NW_021262313.1:0-2177 GCF_002162155.2 Triticum dicoccoides
AGAGTGCGGATTACATACACTATGCATCGAAGGTCGCCACCAGTGCATATAAACGCGCAGACAAAAGAATATACAAAACTGAGAGCACTTCAAAAGGCATTAGGCCTGGCCTGGAGGTGCACCGCAAGCAGCAGAATAAGCTGATGAGACCTCAGTTGTGTCAACGATAGATGCTCTAACCCTAGTTGCATAACATGAAAGTTGTCCTCTGAGGTCTTCTTTGCATCATTGACATCAAGTCGGAGCTGAGCTGAAGCAAACCTTTCCGCTTTAAGTTGAGACTGGAGAAATCGAACTGATTGAGGCAGCAACTGCACAGAGGTTGTCTCCAGCTGTTAGTGAGTAGCTTCAACTCACTGTCTTCATCAAGACATGACCTTGGGCTCATCTCGCTCTCTTCAAGATGGTTTGGCTCACTATCTTCCCTAAAGTTCTGCCTGGCATAAGAGATATGACTCTGACAGAAAAACAAGGAGACACGTAACAAGTTTCACAATTATATAAGAAAATAAATGGACCTGTTCTGCATAAGGAATGTGTTTTTACAACTACAATTTAAAACTGGTAGGTGTTGCAAACATCCAATCAGATGTAAACACCAAAGTAAACAACAGTGGAGGAAATTATGCCTATCCAAATCTATACTAGAACAAAGTTGGAAGGCTTGAGAAGGATGAACTTACATTACATGTTAACACGGGCACGACAAAGCCCTTCTCCATGTCGATGGAAGCATAATTCAAGAAATTCCCCAAAGAAACTTCTTTATAAGTGTTGCCTTTATTCTACATTTTGTAAAGAGTAAATATAGATCAAATAATATTGGAAAAAATAGAGGATAATGAAGCTCAGGTGCAGAGTGATAATACATAATCAAATAGCTATTAATTAAGTACCGTGTTACAAGGCAAAAGGTACCGACAAGAGGAATGCATACATCAACGTGTGAAGTGGCATTGGCTTTATTCAACATTTTGGTAATAGTATATGTATATCTGATAATTTGGAGAAAGTGGAGGGCAAGGCAGATAAGATGCAGAGTAATGCTAGACAATCAACTATCTCGCAATGCAAGTACAGTAATACTGCCGCCGTCCATTATTACTTGTCGCTCAAATGGATGTATCTAGCACTATTAAGTTCTAAATACATCCAATTGAGCAACAATTAATTCGATGTAGAGGGAGTACATGACAACATGTACTTACATGAGCAATCCAAAACTTCATAACCATTGTGTTAATTCTACATTTATCTAAGAGTAAATATAAATCTTATAATTTTGAGCAAAGGGAGGATAAGGAAGCGAACATTTACAGTGATGCTACATAATCAAACAACAATGAGTGTAAGTATGCTGACAAAGGGCAAGAGGTACTGACAAGAGCAAGGCAGTGCCCAGTATTGTTGTGAGATCCTATGATCATTTAAGAAAGGGGATTCATCTGAAATTAGTTTTCATACAAGAGAGAAGTTAAGGCACATGCAGAAATGTAGGAGTTCAAATTTTGAATTGATATCATCATATCATAGACAGTACGTGACACTGGGCTCTCTGCAGTTCTAATAGGGGTTTGGCCAGTGAAGTAGGAGTAAAGTGTGGTATAGTTGGGCCTATGTTTTCTGTGGCTGCTGATCTATCTGATTTAAAAGGTATCACTACCTTTTCCAAATACCTAGTTTGTACTCCTTGAGGATCTACACTCACCCTCTTCCTTTGGGACACCTATTAGGAAAGAACAACATTTGACTAGAAAAACATAGTATGATGACACATGGAATAGGTAAAGAAAATGGATAAGTATGTCATATACTCATATATGATGCTTAAACTGAGCAGATGGTGGTGTAACAAAGTAGAACTAATGCAAGAGGTCATATGCAAAATATGTGCGACCAATACAACCTTGCCAAGTTAGAGCAAGCACCTTGATGGGTGAATAAGATAGGCCATCCTCCACCATGCCAAGTTTGTTAGCCATTGGATTGTTCCGCAATATTCCTCTAGTGCACCCATTCTCATATTCATTTTGATCATGTTCAATACCTGACATGCATGAGAACATAAAAATAAGTGAGATTATCTTTGTAATGCAGAAGTGATTCTAATCCAATACTGCCTCCCTGTAAACCCCTTTGTGCTATCTCTGCAATTCTTCTAAGAGATGCCATCCATG
>NW_021262314.1:0-1124 GCF_002162155.2 Triticum dicoccoides
GCCTTCTCGTCAACCTCGAAAGTCATAGCCTTATGTTTTCGGTCATATTGACTCTTTTGACGAGATTGGGCTATTTTCAACTTTTCACGAACGATGCGAACTTGTTCTTCTGCTTCCTGAATCATGTCCGGGCCAAAGAATTGTCTTTCCCCGGTCTCTGACCAGTTAAGGGGTGTTCGACACCGTCGTCCATAGAGAACTTCAAAAGGGGCTTTACCCAAGCTAGATTGATAGCTGTTGTTGTAAGCGAATTCGGCAAATGGAAGGCACTTCTCCCAGTCCATTCCGAATGAGATAACAGAGGCTCGAAGCATGTCTTCTAGAATCTGGTTGACGCGTTCCACTTGACCACTCGACTGAGGGTGGAAGGCGGTGCTAAAGGAGAGACGAGTCCCCATAGCATTTTGGAAACTTTCCCAAAATCGAGAGGTGAAAAGACTTCCTCGATCCGAGTTAATTTCCAAAGGAACACCATGGAGGGACACTATTCGGGAGATGTATAAGTCTGCTAGCTGGCTAGCGGTTATACTCTCACGAACAGGTAAGAAATGAGCTACTTTGGAAAGACGATCGACAACGACGAAGATAGCATTATTCCCTCTCTTGGTCCTGGGAAAACCGGTAATGAAATCCATACCAATTTTATCCCATTTCCATTCAGGAATAGCTAAGGGTTGAAGGGTGCCAGCAGGCCGTTGGTGCTCTGCTTTTACACGACGACAGACGTCGCAATTTGCAATATACTGAGCAATTTCTCTCTTCATCCTAGTCCACCAGAACCTCTGGCGTAGGTCCTGATACATCTTAGTACTACCGGGATGAATGGTGAGAGGAGATTCATGAGCTTCCTTAAGGATTAATCGCCTTAGGTTGCGCACTTTGGGAACCACTAGTCGATTCCCGAAGTATACGACTCCTTGATCATTAATGGAGAAACAATTCGCAATTCCTTTCTGAATGTTTCTCTTGATGCGGGAGATTCCCGGATCTACTTTCTGTGCTTTGATAATTTGATCCGTAAGGGTAGGTTTTGCCACCAAGGTGGAAAGAAAACCTTGAGGTACAATGTGAAGGTTAAGCTTCCGAAATTCCTCATGGAGAAGCGGTTGACTTTGTTGTAACAT
>NW_021262315.1:0-2679 GCF_002162155.2 Triticum dicoccoides
CCCAACCCCTTCTCTTAGTTCCTCCCAACAATTTGTAGGTCTCGTTCCCCGTTCCACTTGCTTGCTGATCCCGGCGCTAACTCGTTGCCTCACCAATCTACTCAGGAGCCGCTTTTTTGGAGGCCGTGCGCTCCGTCTGCCTGGCCGGCGACAAACCCTCGACCCCCACTGAGTACGGAACTCATCGCTCGTAAAGTAGTTTAGTCTCCTGACACCTGCTGTTCAGCACGATACTTATACTAATCTGCGAATTATTCAGTGTGGAAAGCTCTATACTCTCTCGATTCCTTTACCAGAGCTAATTCGCTTGCTAATTGATATATGGTTTACTTTATTTTGTCGGGCAAATTTGATTGAATGATTCACCTTTCTGTGTCATCTCATAGGACGGACACTAGTCTGTAACTATCTTTTGATACTTAGAAAGACGAAGGAACTGACTATATACTTTAACTCATATTCTGATTCCATTTCCGCATCATGATAGTGACATATGTGTATATGCTTCTATTTTTCCCAGTTCAGTCATATAATACTGCATCTGCACATGTTTCCGTCTTCTTATTGTTCATTTCAGTTTCAAGAGGAGGAGCAGTATTTTTTTAGCTTGCTCAAATTAGTAGATTGTTGTTCAACGAATGGGTGGGATACAAAATGAAAGGGGGGCAGTAAGTTCAGTACATCCCAATATTACAATGTACCAAACTAATAGGGAAGTCATGCCACAATTTATTATTACAGAAGTATTGAGTGATTGTGTTCACATCTGTGTCAATATCATATCGGAGTAACACCAAAATAAATACGCCTGAACATGAAGGAAGACTAAAGTGTTGCTCCTCTTTCTTCAAACATATAATCTGGTATCTTCGTAATTGTGATGCACTGCAGTTTCACCTTCTATGAGTACTGCTACCTCCTTTCCGGTTATAAGGCTTGCGTGTATCTCTAGGTTGACAAATGGACCAACGTAATACAAGTTATATCGTAAAAAATATATCATTAGAAACTTCAAATCGTATACTTTCTAATGGTATTAATTTTAGACTATATAATTCATCTTATGTTGGTCAAATTATAAATCAAGGGATACGCACAAGCCTTATAAACCGGAAATGAGGCAGTAGCATTCTAGTGGCAAGAAAGTCATCTTCCATCATGCCCCCTAGCCTTGTCTTAATGATCTTTGAATGGGAAAGCACTCGTTCAACTTTTGGTATTGAAACCCATAGACCATAGTAACAAGCAAACAAAGCATCTACCAATCAAGTACATATGTGAATGTGCAAGTATGTTACAAACATTCTTATTCCACTCTTCCACTGAATGAATATTTCGTGTAATCTTATGTGAGAAGTATTTGCTGAGTTTGACATGGGAATTATTTATGTAAATCTTTTACTTCTGGAAGGAGAATGTACGATGCTGTCTTTCAGATCTTTCAAAGCAGCAGCTCTTTGGAGCTAACCATTGCAAGTTTCCATCTCTTAATGGAGCTGGGCAAGGTGAAATGTTCTCTACCCCTTTCTCTCTCTTTCTGCCACCTTCGTGCAAGTTGACATGCCCCTTGTCCCTCCATTTGTCTATCATGGTACTTTTGACAATGGGGAGATAGATTCTGGCCTGCTATGTTAGCCATTCTCATTCATATCCGTTAGCAGAGAAAAGCCACTGATTCGGCAATGTTTCTTTTTGTTGTGTAGCATGACTAATATTCACTTAACTACCCAAGCAGTGCTCCTTTTGTGGTTTAGGGGAGCTCCATTTTATCATTACTATACTACACTGATATACCACTAAACTGTAACATGTAAAAACCTATATGCTGTTAAGTTAGTATATTGTCATTTCATGGCTCATCTCATTTTGTGTGCTTTTGATGTTAACTTGCAGCAATATCCAAGAGTATATTTGACAAATTCTGGTTCCCATCCAACTCTAGTTATAGTTAAAGAGGTAAAGGGTGACATAATGTATTAGATGTTTTTTCAACAAACTATGTACTGTTGTATGTTTTATACTTCTATATTGAATTTAAAAATCTAACATGCATAACTAATTTCCCATTTTCCAGTCATGGTCACCATTTCTCCTTGGCAACAATGTAGCTTCTGGTGAGCTTGGGAGAAACACCAGTCGCTCAGATCACCTCTTTGATTCTTTGGTAAGCTGGTATTAGTGTGCTACATTATTTTCTTATGCTGTATTCATATTTGCAAATTCTGTTTTCCTGCTTATGATCATATTCGTCTTGAGTTTCCTGCTCTTATTGGACCAAGAAGCATATCCTCACTGTATGTTCTTGGGGCCTGGGTATTTTAGCCTACATTATGCCTTTACAGGTTTTCTTCCTAGCCACTTGATTACTTGAGTTCCTTGAAGACTACTTTTTACTGTTGTATTATATGTTGGTAAATATTTTAAGTGGGAATTAGGAACTGTCTTTTGGATGTTAAAGACTATTTTGCAATACTTATTATCATAGTATTTGGCTTCCTCATTTTTCTGTGTCAGGAAGTATCTGATTCAGTTTTACCCTTCTTTAGAGATTTTCTTTGTTGACCGAAGCTATGGTTGAAGCATCGAATGACACAGGTGCTAATAATGGGCTTAAGGTAAATCCCTGATGGTCTCTAACTCCAGAGAATATTGGAAAAGTCCACTTCTCAAACTTAAACT
>NW_021262316.1:0-890 GCF_002162155.2 Triticum dicoccoides
TGTTAATGTTGCTGATTTGTTCTTTCGTGAAATTATTCGCTTGCATGGTGTGCCAAAAACTATTGTTTCAGATCGTGATACTAAATTTCTTAGCCACTTTTGGAGATGTTTATGGGCTAAGTTGGGGACTAAACTGCTTTTTAGTACTACTTGTCACCCCCAAACTGATGGACAAACTGAAGTAGTCAATAGAACGTTGTCTACTATGCTTAGGGCTGTTTTGAAGAATAATAAGAAAATGTGGGAGGAATGCTTGCCTCATATTGAACTTGCTTATAATCGTTCATTGCATTCTACTACTAAGATGTGCCCTTTTGAAGTTGTGTATGGTTTCCTACCTCGTGCACCTATTGATTTGTTGCCTCTTCCATCTTCGGAGAAGGTTAATTTTGATGCTAAACAACGTGCTGAATTGATTTAAAAAATGCACGAGTTAACTAAGGAAAGCATTGAGCGTATGAATGCTAAATATAAACTTGCTGGAGATAAGGGTAGAAAACATGTTGTGTTTGCACCTGGAGATCTTGTTTGGTTACATTTGCGTAAGGATAGATTTCCTGATTTGCGCAAATCAAAGCTAATGCCACGTGCTGATGGTCCCTTTAAGGTGTTAGAGAAAATAAATGATAATGCATATAAACTTGAGCTGCCTGCAGATTTTGGGGTTAGTCCCACTTTTAACATTGCAGATTTGAAGCCTTATTTGGGTGAGGAAGATGAACTTCCGTCGAGGACGACTTCATTTCAAGAAGGGGAGGATGATGAGGACATCAATACAATTGTTACACCCACAGCCCCTGCTGCTATACATACTGGACCAATTACTAGAGCTCGTGCACGCCAACTAAATTACCAGGTACTTTCGTTTCTTGGTAATGATTCTAATGTTC
>NW_021262317.1:0-1062 GCF_002162155.2 Triticum dicoccoides
CATGGCGTTCTTCAATGACACGCAGGTCATACAAAAAATAAAGACAACTCCTATGGCTCCTGCCGGTTGTCATACTCATCGACATGCAAGTCGTGAATCCTATTACAAAGAACATGATCTCATACATCACAATTCATCATTCATCACAACTTCTGGCCATATCACATCACATGATCAATCGCTGCAAAAACAAGTTAGACGTCCTCTAATTGTTGTTGCATCTTTTACGTGGCTGCAATTGGGTTCTAGCAAGAACGTTTTCTTACCTACGAATCACCACAATGTGATTTTGTCAACTTCTATTTACCCTTCATAAGGGCCCTGTTCATCGATTCCGCTCCAACTAAAGTGGGAGAGACAGACACCCGCCAGCCACCTTATGCAACTAGTGCATGTCAGTCGGTGGAACCGGTCTCACGTAAGCGTATGTGTAAGGTTGGTCCGGGCCGCTTCATCCCACAATACCGTTGAGCAAGAAAAGACTAGTAGAGGCAAGTAAGATGACAAAATCCACGCCCACAACAAAATTGTGTTCTACTCGTGCAAAGAGAACTACGCATAGACCTAGCTCATGATGCCACTGTTGGGGAACGTTGCAGAAAATTAAATTTTTCCTACGGTTGCACCAAGATCCATCTATGAGTTCATCTAAGCAACGAGTCAAGGGAGAGAGTTTGCATCTACATACCACTTGTAGATCGCGTGCGGAAGCTTGCAAGGTGATGATGTAGTCGTACTCGACGTGATTCAAATCACCGATGACCAAGTGCTGAACGGACAGCACCTCCGCGTTCAACACACGTACGGGACGGGAGACGTCTCCTCCTTCTTGATCCAGCAAGGGGGAAGGAGAGGTTGAGGAAGACAGCTCCACCGGCAGCACGACGGCGTGGTGATGGTGGAGAGGCAGTACTCCGACAGGGCTTCGCCAAGCACACAACGGAGGAGGAGAGGTGTTGGGGAGGGGAGGGCTGCGCCTTGGAGGGTGGTGCGGCTGCCCTCCCCTCACCCCTCTATTTATAGGGGGAAGGGAGAAGGGGGCCGGCCCCCTAGAACCCATCT
>NW_021262318.1:0-2299 GCF_002162155.2 Triticum dicoccoides
ACCATTTAGACTTAAAATATAATGCAATATAGGATTAACGAAAATAGTAAATATATTTCAAAACAAAAAAAAAACTAAACTAAACTAATCTACTGGGCTCTTGGCCCATCTAACAAACAACTAGGCCCAGCCCGGCTCCCCTCCTTAACCTAGCCCGCAGCCAGCCTTACCCACTTGACCCCCACTCCTCTCGCTCGATCCCTCTCCATCTCCCTCGCGCCGCCACACACCTAGACCAGAGGCGAGGCGCCTCATACCCCCCTCGCAATCTCTCCTCTCCCCCCCGCTTCCCCGCACCTCTCCCCTGGCGGGTCACAGCTGTTGTTCGCCGGCAAGGCAACCACCGCCCCTGGTCTTCTCCTCCACCTTCCGTTCGTCTCCAAGCGCGCCCGAGCCTCCTCGTCAAGCTTCCGGCCAGCGTGACCGCAATAGCCAACAAGCCTGCACCCGCGACGAGCAGAGGAGCTCACACCAGAGCCCTCCTCCTTGCGGCCATGGCGTTCGCCGTGGCTGCAGGGCGCCCCTCCACCGGGTCCCGCTCGCCCAAGCCGCCTCCTTGCCGGAGAGGGACGGATCCCGGAGGCCCCGTCAAGGATCCGGCCTCCCTCGCCTTGCTCCCCTCGCCGGAGTCCCCTCGTCGACCGGCGCCCCCTCCTCCGACACCGTCGGCCGCAGCCGCTAACCTCGTCGTCGATCCGCTCGGCCCCAACATCCTCCGGCTCCATCGAGCACCCTGCCGCTTCCGCTGTGAGCCTCCGGCCCTCCACGGCCTTTTCCCTCTTCTCCCCGTGCCCTCCAGTGCCGGTTGTCGCTAGCTCCGCCGTAGTCGCCGCCTTCCATTGCCACCGGCGTCGTTCGGCTTCCGCGCCCGTTGTCCCCCTGACGCCGCGCACCCGTAGTCACGCGGCTCTGCCGCAACCACCTCTTGCCATCCCTCGCGCGCGCTATGCCGCGGCCTTGTCCCCGCACCGCGCCTGGGCCGCGTGCCCCGCTCACGCCCTGGTTGTGCTCCGGCACCACCGCGCGTTGCTCGTCTCCGCCTCTGGCTCCCGCCGCTCCGGCCACTCGCCGTGGCCTCGCCACTTCCACCGGAGGCGGACAGCCCCCGTCTCTGCGGGCGGGCGTCCTGGCGCCCCGCACCTGATCCATCGCCCGCGCCCGTTTGGCCCTATGGGCCACTGCCTAGTGGGGCCCCCCACCCACGCCCCTGTTAAAAAAAAAGAGAACAAAAAAAACATAATAAAAATAAATAATTAATTAATTAATTACTTAACTTAATTAGATCTGTTAATTAACCTAATCACTTATTAAACTAACTAATCCTGTTTAGTTAACCTAAGTCAATGACGAACGGGACCCACACGTCAGTTTGACTAGTCAACACCCCTGTTGACTGCTGATGTCATGCTGATGTCAGCGTGCACTGTTCTGGATAATGTTTAATTAAAATAATTAACTAAATACTAAAAATGATTTTAATCTTTTAAAATTAATATAAAATAAACCGTAGCTCGGATGAAAAAACTTTGTACATGAAAGTTGCTCAGAACGACGAGACGAATCCGGATACGCAGTCCGTTCGTCCGCCACACACCCCTAACCTATCGAACTCGCAACTTTCCCCCCCTCCGGCTCCTCTGCCCGAAAACACGAAACACCGGGGATATTTTCCCGGATGTTTCCCCCCTTCACCGGTATCACCTATCCCTGCGTTAGGTCACCTCTAGCACCGCATTCGTCATGTTATGCTTTGATTGCTCTGTTATTTATTATGTTCCCCCTCCGTTACTTTTTCCGGTAGACCCCGAGGCCACTGCCGGTACCCCCTGTGATCGACTACGGTGTTGACGACCCCTCTCTCTTGCCAGAGCAACCAGGCAAGCCCCCCCCTTGATCACCAGATATCGCCTATTCTACTCTATACTGCTTGCATTAGAGTAGTGTAGCATGTTACTGCTTTCGTTAATCCTATTCTGATGCATAGCCTGACATTGTCGCTACATCTGTTGATACCTTACCTGCAATCCTATATGCTTAGTATAGGATGCTAGTTTATCATCATTGGCCCTACATTCTTGTCAGTCTGCCTTGCTATACTATCGGGCCGTGATCACTTGGGAGGTGATCACGGGTATATTACTATACACACATACATACTATACAGATGGTGACTAAAGTCGGGTCAGCTCATTGAGTACCCGCAAGTGATTCTGACGAGGGGGCTGAAAGGACAGGTGGTTCCATCCTGGTAGAGGTGGGCCTGGGTTCCCGACGGCCCTCGACTGTTACTTTGTGGCGG
>NW_021262319.1:0-2051 GCF_002162155.2 Triticum dicoccoides
ATTTCATGTCTCAGGTTAAGAAGAGGAATGGAAAAGAAAATGTGTCGGCATGTGACTGTCAGGTACTTGTCACTCTAATAAATTCTTCTTATGCCCTGAATTTGCTAGATGCGGTACTTTACTGTTGGACTATAGCACTGCGTATATACTCAAGCAGTAGCCAAGTAATCGTCCAATTTATATAGATTAATCACTGGTCTTTTACTTGACCAAAAGTCCGGTAGGCGAGCATATCGTACACTGCTTGTTTTATAGTGTTGGCTTGGTAATCTCAAGTATGATTTCAGGTTCCTTGTTCTTTTTTCTTTTCAGTTTATAGTGAATGCACATAGTTGCTAATTGATTGGGAGGTTCTTTTCTCTAGAGAAATAGAATATCATAATAGTGTACTTGATTCAGTTTTATTTTGGTATGCGACATGTTGTCACCAGATTTTTACTGTTCACATAATCCACTAATGCTATCGGTTGAGAATACTATTGAAACTTGGAAGAAATATATAGTCAACAACCATGGCATCAGAGACAATCACCAGTGCCATTGTTTTTGTTTCCAATCAGTGAATGGTTTCCTACTTTACAGTCTTAGTTGCTACTAGTTTTGTGCCAGCATGCTTACTACACAAGTGCATTCTAGACGAGTTCTAATTGATGTTTCTCGTCTTTGTTTCTTTTATAGGATCTCCCGGCTTTAAATTTGAAGGAAATCAAGATAGAAGATGGTTCCCTGCAAAAAAGGAAAAAGAAAGCAGAGGTTGTATTTCGTTTAGAGTTGAGAGCACCCCCAGAGGAACATATGACAGAAAGCTCTTGGAACTTCCTTGACAAATATGGGTTTCACTATGGTGGAGCCTCCCGCTGTAGGGTATTGCTTCCAGAAGAGGTAATAATTTCATCTTGTTCTGTTTTCAAGATGTTGTTGTATAGCATCTTCTTGGACATCAAAGATCCAGATAACCATGTGTTTATGTACACCCTATAAAAGTTTGGGTGAAACATTGGGAAAATTCTCAAGAAAATTAGGATGCAATATATCCTGGTACAATCTTGCACATGAATAGGTGATGTGTGTACAATCGGTACCTAATACATGTGAAATATATATTTGCTGGTACATTTTTCCGGTGTGAAGCAGTACCCTGTATGACCATGCCGTTTGGATATATGTCCACCGCATTTTGAGGTCTCAATCATACGGTTTGTAGGATTATCATAGGAAAAACATATGAATGGGGATTCCGGATCATAGTTTCCTATAGATCTATTCGGTTTGTGCGGAACGAGTACATGAATTTCATAGAAATACTATTCGTTTGTTGTGTTTTTTTGGAACTACACATCCATTGAAACCCCATCTTTGCGTAGGACCGATGCAATGCAATTCCTTAGGATGACATGTCATCCTTTCTCATACATACCCTACTAGGGCATCTCTAACGCGGACCCTCAAGCCGCCCGTCTATGTCCAGACCGCGGAAGCCATCCAACGCGGACCTGTATCGGCCCGTTGAGCGGTTCGGGCACACTTTTTCCCGCAAACCTCACGCGCCCGTGTGCCTCCCTGCCCGACGCTAGCTGCCCGCATTCATGCATCACGTATGTTGTACGGGACGAATATCTACCACGCCCGTTCAATGCATGTCTGTCCTTATGCCGCGATTAAGCATGCTCCCTGACCGAGGAATGAACTCCAGTGCCACACATTACCGCACTCGGACGCTTGGCCTCACTGATATTCGCTATTTAAAGGCGGCCACACCCGGCTAGACTCCACGCCATAACTCATCCTCCTCCCTTGCACCACATCCATCATGATAGCAAGTGGGAACGCTTTGTGGAAGAGCATATCGACGGAGATGAAGCACGAGGTGGCCGCCCCTTGCAGTCGTCTGGCAGTCTTGCCGTGTGAGGCGGATCGAGCTGGGCATGTCGGCCAGCTCGCCTGAGGTCTTCGACGGCTACACGGCATCGATCCACGCACTAGTGCATGCCAGACTGACCATGGAACAGGCGCAGGTGCACTACGTCGCCACCATGGCAGAGAAGGATCAG
>NW_021262320.1:0-1132 GCF_002162155.2 Triticum dicoccoides
ACCCATATCTGCTCAAATCATCTGTGAAGGTGAGGAAATAACGATATCCGCCACGAGCCTCAACATTCATCGGACCACATACATCTGTATGTATGATTTCCAACAAATCTGTTGCTCTCTCCATAGATCCGGAGAACGGTGTTTTGGTCATCTTGCCCATGAGGCACGGTTCGCAAGTACCAAGTGATTCATAATCAAGTGATTCCAGAAGTCCATCAGTATGGAGTTTCTTCATGCGTTTTACACCGATATGACCTAAACGGCAGTGCCACAAATATGTTGCACTATCATTATCAACTCTGCATCTTTTGGCTTCAACATTATGAATATGTGTATCACTACTATCGAGATTTAATAAAAATAGACCACTCTTCAAGGGTGCATGACCATAAAAGATATTACTCATATAAATAGAACAACCATTATTCTCTGATTTAAATGAATAATCGTCTCGCATCAAACAAGATCCAGATATAATGTTCATGCTCAACGCAGGCACCAAATAACAATTATTCAGGTCTAAAACTAATCCCGATGGTAGATGTAGAGGTAGCGTGCCAACCGCGATCACATCGACTTTGGAACCATTTCCCACGCGCATCGTCACCTCGTCCTTAGCTAATCTTCGCTTAATCCGTAGTCCCTGTTTCGAGTTGCAAATGTTAGCAATAGAACCAGTATCAAATACCCAGGTGCTACTGCGAGCATTAGTAAGGTACACATCAATAACATGTATATCACATATACCTTTGTTCACTTTGCCATCCTTCTTATCCGCCAAATACTTGGGGCAGTTCCGCTTCCAGTGTCCAGTCTGCTTGCAGTAGAAGCACTCAGTTTCAGGCTTAGGTCCAGACTTGGGTTTCTTCACTTGAGCAGCAACTTGTTTGCCGTTCCTTTTGAAGTTCCCCTTCTTCTTCCCTTTGCCCCTTTTCTTGAAACCAGTGGTCTTGTTGACCATCAACACTTGATGCTCCTTTTTGATTTCTACCTCCGCGGCTTTCAGCATCGCGAAGAGCTCGGGAATAGTCTTGTTCATCCCTTGCATATTATAGTTCATCACAAAGCTCTTGTAGCTTGGTGGCAGTGATTGGAGAATTCTGTCAATGACGCTATCATCCGGAAGATTAAC
>NW_021262321.1:0-1047 GCF_002162155.2 Triticum dicoccoides
ATATATAAATCTTTACCTCCGGACCATTCCGGAACTCCTCGTGACGTCTGGGATCTCATCCGGGACTCCGAACAACATTCGGTAACCACATACAAACTTCCTTTATAACCCTAGCGTCATCGAACCTTAAGTGTGTAGACCCTACGGGTTCGGGAGACATGTAGACATGACCGAGATGTTCTCCGGTCAATAACCAACAGCGGGATCTGGATACCCATGATGGCTCCCACATGTTCCACGATGATCTCATCGGATGAACCACGATGTCAAGGACTTAATCAATCTCGTATTCAATTCCCTTTGTCTATCGGTATGTTACTTGCCCGAGATTCGATCGTCGGTATCCAATACCTTGTTCAATCTCGTTACCGGCAAGTCACTTTACTCGTTCCGTAACACATCATCCCGTGATCAACTCCTTGGTCACATTGCGCATATGATGATGTCCTACTGAGTGGGCCCAGAGATACCTCTCTGTTTACACGGAGTGACAAATCCCAGTCTCGATCCGCATAAAACAATAGATACTTTCGGAGATACCTGTAGTGCACCTTTATAGTCACCCAGTTACGTTGTGACCTTTGATACACCCAAAGAACTCCTACGGTATCCAGGAGTTACACGCTCTCATGGTCGAAGGAAGAGATACTTGACATTGGCAAAGCTCTAGCAAATGAACTACACGATCTTTTGTGCTAGTCTTAGGATTGGGTCTTGTCCATCACATCATTCTCCTAATGATGTGATCCCGTTATCAACGACATCCAATGTCCATAGCCAGGAAACCATGACTATCTGTTGATCACAACGAGCTAGTCAACTAGAGGCTCACTAGGGACATATTGTGGTCTATGTATTCACACGTGTATTACGATTTCCGGATAATACAGTTATAGCATGAATAAAAGACAATTATCATGAACAAGGAAATATAATAATAATACTTTTATTATTGCCTCTAGGGCATATTTCCAACAGTCTCCCACTTGCACTAGAGTCAATAATCTAGTTCACATCGTCATGTGATTAACACTCACAGGTCACATC
>NW_021262322.1:0-1325 GCF_002162155.2 Triticum dicoccoides
GGGAGTCGTCCACGCGGCCAGGAGCTCGTCGGCAAGCAGGAGGTGGCCGCGCGGCCGTGCGCGTGCGAGCACGCAGCAGCTTCGGGGCGAGGGGAGGAAGACGACGGAGGGCTGCAGTGGTGGGCTGGGCCGCCTGCTGGCTGGGCCGGCCAGCTGGCTGGGCTGCACAGGGAGGAGCCCAGGTAAGCTTCTCCCTTTTAATTATTTTCTGTTTTCTAATTTCTGACATTTGTTTTGATTTAAATAAAATATTAAATCATTTTATTTCCTTATGCCAATTTTTGCAGGAGCTAGATATATTATTCCAGAGCTCCTTTATAATTGGCATAATATTTGGACATATATTAATATATATAAATAATATATTTCCAAAGCAAATAATTATGCATTAATTCCAAATGCCCAAAATAAATACCTATGAGCTCTTGAAAATATTGGTTTGACTTTTATCTCTGTCCAATATTTTCAGAGAGCAACATGAGCATTTTCTTGGACCTTTTTGGAGAAATTTTTATTTGGATCATTTTCAAAAATGATTCTGAGGGTTTCACAGATCCCCATTTCAAGTTTCTGATGAAAAAGGAAACATGATGCAACACTCTAATGCATGGCTAGCTAGGATGTGACAACTCACCCCCACTCAAAAGAATCTCGTCTCGAGATTTGGGTTCCTCCGGGAAGAAGGCGGGATACTCGAGTCGAAGACGATCCTCCCTTTCCCAAGTTGATTCATCCTCAGAATGGTGCGACCATTGAACTTTGAGAAACTTGATATTATGACGTCGGTTGGTACGTTCGGCCTGATCGAGGATACGAATGGGGTACTCTCGATATGTAAGATTATCTTGGAGATCAAGCGTTTCGTGGTCCACTTCACGGATAGGATCCGAGAAGCAACGCCTGAGTTGAGAAACGTGGAAGACATCGTGGACTCTGGAGAGGTGCGGAGGTAGTTCCAACTGGTAGGCAACTTCTCCTCGTTTGGCAAGAATGCGAAAAGGTCCAATGTAACGAGGAGCCAATTTGCCTTTGATACCGAAACGATGGGTTCCCTTCAGAGGGGTGACCCGAAGATAATCCTTCTCGTCAACCTCGAAAGTCATAGCCTTATGTTTTCGGTCATATTGACTCTTTTGACGAGATTGGGCTGTTTTCAACTTTTCACGAACGATGCGAACTTGTTCTTCTGCTTCCTGAATCATGTCCGGGCCAAAGAATTGTCTTTCCCCGGTCTCTGACCAGTTAAGGGGTGTTCGACACCGTCGTCCATAGAGAACTTCAAAAGGGGCTTTACCCAAGCTAGATTGATAGCTGTTGTTGTAAGC
>NW_021262323.1:0-1043 GCF_002162155.2 Triticum dicoccoides
CGGGATCACATCATTAGGAGAATGATGTGATGGACAAGACCCAATCCTAAGACTAGCACAAAAGATCGTGTAGTTCATTTGCTAGAGCTTTGCCAATGTCAAGTATCTCTTCCTTCGACCATGAGAGCGTGTAACTCCTGGATACCGTAGGAGTGCTTTGGGTGTATCAAACGTCACAACGTAACTGGGTGACTATAAAGGTGCACTACAGGTATCTCCGAAAGTATCTATTGTTTTATGCGGATCGAGACTGGGATTTGTCACTCCGTGTAAACGGAGAGGTATCTCTGGGCCCACTCAGTAGGACATCATCATATGCGCAATGTGACCAAGGAGTTGATCACGGGATGATGTGTTACGGAACGAGTAAAGTGACTTGCCGGTAACGAGATTGAACAAGGTATTGGATACCGACGATCGAATCTCGGGCAAGTAACATACCGATAGACAAAGGGAATTGAATACGAGATTGATTAAGTCCTTGACATCGTGGTTCATCCGATGAGATCATCGTGGAACATGTGGGAGCCATCATGGGTATCCAGATCCCGCTGTTGGTTATTGACCGGAGAACGTCTCGGTCATGTCTACATGTCTCCCGAACCCGTAGGGTCTACACACTTAAGGTTCGATGACGCTGGGGTTATAAAGGAAGTTTGTATGTGGTTACCGAATGTTGTTCGGAGTCCCGGATGAGATCCCGGACGTCACGAGGAGTTCCGGAATGGTCCGGAGGTAAAGATTTATATATGGGAAGTCCTATTTTGGCCACCGGAAAATGTTCGGGATTTTTCGGTATTGTACCGGGAAGGTTCTAGAAGGTTCCGGAGTGGGGCCCACCTGCATGGGGGGACCCACATGGACGTGGGTAGTGGGGGCAAGGCCCCACACCCCTGGTCAAGGCGCACCAAGATCCCCCCTTAGAAGGAATAAGATCATATCCCGAAGGGATAAGATCAAGATCCCTAAAAAGGGGGGATAACAATCGGTGGGGAAGGAAATAATGAGATTTCTTTCCTCCCACCTTGGCCAACGCCCCAATG
>NW_021262324.1:0-1834 GCF_002162155.2 Triticum dicoccoides
GAAGCCCTCCCATCAATAAAGGCAGAGATCTACCACGTCTATATGGCTCTAAGACCACCAAAAAGGAGGTAGACATACGACGGCACCGGCGGGAGGCATCTTCGGTGTTGCACGATGCCACGACAACATCACAAGTGTTGTGGACGTCACCGTGCAACTTCGCCGACGTTGCAATTGACGCCACAAAACATCGCCTGTGTTGTTGAAGCACCGGGCAACACACACCACCTCATAGCACCCGAGCGGATCGGCTTGTACGACAACGTGGGGCTTGCTACACCGGCGTCCCCTGACTACTCCATTGCGGCGGGAGTGCGGCGGCGGTGGCTGGCGCTTCCATGCGGCATTCGGTGGCTCGGTGCCCCAGCCTGCCATACCCGTGACGGGCAGTACCTCTCCTTGGAGCAGTAGGCGTCTTTTTTAGAGCATCTCCAGCCGTTGCTCCCCCAAGACGCACAAAAATCGCCTCTTGAGGGTGAGCCGGCGATTCGTTCGGCGTTGGGGCAGTTTTACGCCCAGTTGTCGCCCCCAGTCGTCGATTTTGGCCCACTTTTGAAGCCCTATTTCAGCGGAAATGGCCTATATGGACGAGAATAGGCCCATATTCGGCGTGGTTCGCCGTGGCTCGGCGTTCAATTATCAACATAAATATTTTTTTATCACATATTTCATCACAGAAAATTCAAATACTTCAACAAAGTAGTACAACAATAAATAGTTCAATACAAATTATATAGTTCAACAAATAAAAACTCATATTTCATCACATGTCGCGCCCGGTGTCGCCCTTGAGCCTCCATAGGTGCTCTATCAGATCTTGCTGCAGTTGATGATGCACTTGTGGGTCTCGGATCTCCTGACACATACTGAGGTAGGCACTCCAGGTTGCCGGTAGCTGGTGATCAACTTGGGCAAAAGGACCCTGCCTGTGGTATGGTTCAGTGTCAAACACTGTCTCTTCCTGCTCGCTCTCAATGATCATGTTGTGCAAGATGACACGGCAGGTCATGATCTCCCACATTTGATCTTTCGACCAGGTCTGAGCGGGGTACCGGACAACAGCAAATCGAGATTGGAGCACACCAAATGCCCGCTCGACATCCTTCCTGCAAGCCTCGTGAATCTTTGCAAACCAGGCGTTCTTGCCTCCAGGCATATGGTTTTTGATGGTCTTCACAAATGTCGACCATCTCGGATAGATGCCATCAGCTAGATAGTACCCCTTGTTGTAGTGCCGCCCATTGATCTCGAAGTTCACCGGAGGAGAATGACCTTCAACAAGCTTGGCAAAGACAGGAGAGCACTATAGCACGTTGATGTCATTGTGAGTTCCTGGCATACCAAAGAAGGAGTGCCAAATTCAGAGGTCCTGTGTGGCCGCCGCCTCAAGTACCACACTGCAACCGCTTTTGGCGCCTTTGTACATCCCCTGCCAAGCAAATGGGCAATTCTTCCATTTCTAATGCATGCAGTCGATGCTTTCAAGCATCCCAGGAAATCCTCTTGTTGCATTCTGAGCTAGGATCCGAGCAGTGTCTTCCGCATTGGGTGTTCTCAAGTATTGCGGTCCAAACACTGCCACCACTGCCCGACAGAACTTGTAGAAACACTCTATGCTGGTGGACTCGGCCATGCGCCTATAGTCGTCCTGTGAGTCACCGGGAGCTCCGTATGCAAGCATCCTCATCGCCGTCGTGCATTTCTGGATGGAGGTGAATCCAAGTTTGCCGGTGCAATCCATCTTGCATTTGAAGTAGTTGTCGAACTCCCGAATGGAATTCACAATCCTGAGGAAAAGCTTTCTGCTCATCCGATAACGGCGCTGAGATGTTCT
>NW_021262325.1:0-1834 GCF_002162155.2 Triticum dicoccoides
GAAGCCCTCCCATCAATAAAGGCAGAGATCTACCACGTCTATATGGCTCTAAGACCACCAAAAAGGAGGTAGACATACGACGGCACCGGCGGGAGGCATCTTCGGTGTTGCACGATGCCACGACAACATCACAAGTGTTGTGGACGTCACCGTGCAACTTCGCCGACGTTGCAATTGACGCCACAAAACATCGCCTGTGTTGTTGAAGCACCGGGCAACACACACCACCTCATAGCACCCGAGCGGATCGGCTTGTACGACAACGTGGGGCTTGCTACACCGGCGTCCCCTGACTACTCCATTGCGGCGGGAGTGCGGCGGCGGTGGCTGGCGCTTCCATGCGGCATTCGGTGGCTCGGTGCCCCAGCCTGCCATACCCGTGACGGGCAGTACCTCTCCTTGGAGCAGTAGGCGTCTTTTTTAGAGCATCTCCAGCCGTTGCTCCCCCAATACGCACAAAAATCGCCTCTTGAGGGTGAGCCGGCGATTCGTTCGGCGTTGGGGCAGTTTTACGCCCAGTCGTCGCCCCCAGTCGTCGATTTTGGCCCACTTTTGAAGCCCTATTTCAGCGGAAATGGCCTATATGGACGAGAATAGGCCCATATTCGGCGTGGTTCGCCGTGGCTCGGCGTTCAATTATCAACATAAATATTTTTTTATCACATATTTCATCACAGAAAATTCAAATACTTCAACAAAGTAGTACAACAATAAATAGTTCAATACAAATTATATAGTTCAACAAATAAAAACTCATATTTCATCACATGTCGCGCCCGGTGTCGCCCTTGAGCCTCCATAGGTGCTCTATCAGATCTTGCTGCAGTTGATGATGCACTTGTGGGTCTCGGATCTCCTGACACATACTGAGGTAGGCAGTCCAGGTTGCCGGTAGCTGGTGATCAACTTGGGCAAAAGGACCCTGCCTGTGGTATGGTTCAGTGTCAAACACTGTCTCTTCCTGCTCGCTCTCAATGATCATGTTGTGCAAGATGACACGGCAGGTCATGATCTCCCACATTTGATCTTTCGACCAGGTCTGAGCGGGGTACCGGACAACAGCAAATCGAGATTGGAGCACACCAAATGCCCGCTCGACATCCTTCCTGCAAGCCTCGTGAATCTTCGCAAACCAGGCGTTCTTGCCTCCAGGCATATGGTTTTTGATGGTCTTCACAAATGTCGACCATCTCGGATAGATGCCATCAGCTAGATAGTACCCCTTGTTGTAGTGCCGCCCATTGATCTCGAAGTTCACCGGAGGAGAATGACCTTCAACAAGCTTGGCAAAGACAGGAGAGCACTATAGCACGTTGATGTCATTGTGAGTTCCTGGCATACCAAAGAAGGAGTGCCAAATTCAGAGGTCCTGTGTGGCCGCCGCCTCAAGTACCACACTGCAACCGCTTTTGGCGCCTTTGTACATCCCCTGCCAAGCAAATGGGCAATTCTTCCATTTCTAATGCATGCAGTCGATGCTTTCAAGCATCCCAGGAAATCCTCTTGTTGCATTCTGAGCTAGGATCCGAGCAGTGTCTTCCGCATTGGGTGTTCTCAAGTATTGCGGTCCAAACACTGCCACCACTGCCCGACAGAACTTGTAGAAACACTCTATGCTGGTGGACTCGGCCATGCGCCTATAGTCGTCCTGTGAGTCACCGGGAGCTCCGTATGCAAGCATCCTCATCGCCGTCGTGCATTTCTGGATGGAGGTGAATCCAAGTTTGCCGGTGCAATCCATCTTGCATTTGAAGTAGTTGTCGAACTCCCGAATGGAATTCACAATCCTGAGGAAAAGCTTTCTGCTCATCCGATAACGGCGCTGAGATGTTCT
>NW_021262326.1:0-1673 GCF_002162155.2 Triticum dicoccoides
GTAGTAGCTGAATCATGGATCACAAACACAGAACTCAGTTCCTGAGGACGGCTGCAATGAGACAACCCACCATGTACTCCTACATGGCCTCTCACCGCTACCTTTACCAAATCGTGTTCACACGCTTAGCTCACACACCGTAGGACATGTTCACACACCTCTGATTCATCCCCGATGAATCAGACCCGACTCAACTCTAAGCAGTAGCAGGCATGACAAACAAGCATGAATGAGTAGGCACAACAGGGCTCAAACAACTCCTACTCATGCTAGTGGGTTTCATCTATTTACTGTGGAATGACAGGTCATGCAGAGGATAAAGGGGTTCAGCTACCGCAGCAAGTAACAGATGAATCGGTGTTGTCCTAATGCAGTAAAAGAGAGCAGGAGCGAGAGAGTAGGATTGTATCGGAATGAACAAGGGGGTTTTGCTTGCCTGGCACTTCGAAGATAGCATTGAGTCTTCATCAGTGTCAACGATCACATCATCGGTATCACGTCTATCGAGAGGGAACAAATACCGGCAATACAGAAAGGAACACAATCAATGCAATGCACAATATGATGCATGATCATGACATGGCAAAATGAATGTGTGTTGGGCTAATGCAACTAAAACCAGATTAAATGGAGTTGGTTTGAATCCAAGATTCAAATTCAAACTCCATATGTGGATATTTAAATGCCCTTTATATGATTTGTGCTAAACAGCAGCTATAAGTTGTTCTAACATGCATGAAAATGGTACAGATGGATTCCTTGAATTTTTCTGATAATTTTTCATATATAATTTATTTAATTTGGAGTTACGGTTAATTTTCTATGATTTATTGAAGTTTTAGGCATTTTTCTGGAATTTCAGAATTAAATTAAATCCAGAAAGCATTACTGCGTCAGCATGACGTTGGCATGACGTCAGCAAGTCAACAGGGGCCGGCTCGGGTCAAACCTGACGTGTGGGGTCCACACGTCAGTGACACAGGGGCTAATCCCGCGTTGACCCGGGCTTTGACCCACTACGGGGCCCACTGTCAGTGGCTGTGGGGGGGGGTGTTTAGGCGTCATTAGTGTTAATTAGGCGTGCCACGTCGGCAGTCGCCGGAGTGTCGCCGGCGACGACCACGGCCGACAGCGGAGGTGCACCGTGCGCTCGCTACGGAGCACCATTTGACGTGCGGTTTGCTCCTACGGGTTCCTGGGAGGAAGGCGCATCTAAAGAGGTAAGTGACAGCAGCTGGGGTGGCCGGAGCTGCCGGCGGCGAGCTCCTTTGCGGCTGCCGGAGTTCGGGCAATCTCGGGGTCAGGGTTAGGGAGCACGGCAGGAGGAGCTGGGGCGTGCTACGGACTCCTGAGATCACGGTGAGCACGACAGTGGCCTCGGATACGAGCTGGGGTGGCTGTGGCCACGGCCACGCCATGGCCGGCGGCGAGAGATTCTCGGGCAAAGTGGTGGGGCTAGCTAGAGAGGGAGGTGGGGCACGGGAAGAGGGGGAATCAGCACAGGGGCTCACAGCGGGTGCAGTGGTGGCCTCGGCGAGCTCGGGGAGGCACCGGAGCCGACGAATTTGACGAAGACGGCCGGCGGGTCCGAGGTAGAAGACGACGTCGATGGCGGCGATGCGGCACGTCCGGGGCCTCGTGGCTCGTTGAGGAGGTAGAGGGAGGACCCGCGG
>NW_021262327.1:0-1198 GCF_002162155.2 Triticum dicoccoides
TAGGAAGCAAAGTAATATTTTTATCCTTATGAACAAGAGTATAGTGATTGTTTCTACCATGGTGTACATAATTTTTATCAAATTGCCATGGTCTACCAAGTAATAAGGAACATGCTTGCATAGGTACCACATCACAATCAACATAATCAGCATATGTAGAGATACTAAAATGCACACGAACAGTACGTGTTACCTTAACCTTGCCGCTGTTGTTGAACCATTGGATGTAGTAAGGATGTGGATGTGGTCTTGTGGTGAGAGAAAGCTTCTCCACCATCTCCATGCTAGCCAAGTTGTTGCACCTACCTCCGTCTATGATGACGCGCACAGAACGTTCCTTCACAACTCCCTTGGTATGGAACAAATTGTGCCTCTGATTTTGCTCAGCTTGTGTGACCTGCACACTCAAAACTCGTTGAGCAACTAAACATTCATACCTGTCAGCGTCTTTAGGAGCCATGTATTGCGTCTCATGATCAGAATCATCTCCACCATGTTCTTCACTTGTAATAAGAGCCAAAGTCTCCTCATCATAGTCACTAGCGGACTCATATCCACCATCCGCGGTAGCAATCATCACACGCGGAGATTTGCATTCTCTCGCATAATGACCTCCTCCCTTACAACGACGACAAATAATATCACTTGTGTGCCCTGTTGATGCCATGGAAGAAGAAGAACGCTGTGCAGGCCCCGCAGGTGCGCTCTTGGCAGATAATGGTGGTTGTGCCTGTTTTCTTGTATCACGGTTGCAGGTGGCACCGGATGGAGGTGCTGGTGCAGTTGAAGTAGAAGATGCACGTGGTGTCCATGATGAAGGTCGGCCTGCAGAAAAGTTAGTTCGCCCCAATGCTTGTCGATCCTGCACTTCACGTTCAGCTTTACAAGCAAGATGGAATAAACGAGTGATATTAGTATACTCCTTATAGTCTAGAATGGTCTGAATCTCTCTATTTAATCCACCCAGAAAACGTGCAAGCATAGCTTCATTCTCCTCAACAATACCACATCTAATCATGCCAGTTTGTAATTCCTGATAATATTCTTCTACAGAATTTTTCCCTTGTCTTAAACGCTGCAATTTTTGAAGCAATTCACGTTGATAATATGGTGGAACCCAACGCGTACGCATAGCAGTTTTCAAAGCAGCCCAAGTAGTTGGAATAGGATATAATCTACAATGTTCAGACCACCATAC
>NW_021262328.1:0-1189 GCF_002162155.2 Triticum dicoccoides
CAGATAATGGTGGTTGTGCCTGTTTTCTTGTATCACGGCTGGAGGTGGCACCGGATGGAGGTGCTGGTGCAGTTGAAGTAGAAGATGCACGTGGTGTCCATGATGAAGGTCGGCCTGCAGAAAAGTTAGTTCGCCCCAATGCTTGTCGATCCTGCACTTCACGTTCAGCTTTACAAGCAAGATGGAATAAACGAGTGATATTAGTATACTCCTTATAGTCTAGAATGGTCTGAATCTCTCTATTTAATCCACCCAGAAAACGTGCAAGCATAGCTTCATTCTCCTCAACAATACCACATCTAATCATGCCAGTTTGTAATTCCTGATAATATTCTTCTACAGAATTTTTCACTTGTCTTAAACGCTGCAATTTTTGAAGCAATTCACGTTGATAATATGGTGGAACCCAACGCGTACGCATAGCAGTTTTCAAAGCAGCCCAAGTAGTTGGAATAGTATATAATCTACAATGTTCAGACCACCATACACATGCAAAACTAGTGAAAGCACAAACGGCAGCAGCAACTCGTCTCTCCTCAGGATATTGTAAACATGTAAATCGTAGTTCAGTTTCTAACTCCCAAGTAAGATATATATCAGGAACATATCTACCCTCAAATGGTGGAATATTCAATTTCAGTTTAGGAATATGGACATCATCTCGTACCTGAGGTGGTGGTGCAGGCCTACCATTACGAATATATACCTGAGGTCGACCTGCTGGTGGTGGTACAGGTGGCTGCACGTAGTGTTGATTTTGATCAACCTCATTGATAGAGGCGGGGGTGTCCCGATCTTTCGATGAGATGATAACTATCGATTTGGTGAAGATGACTTTGACGATCCGACTACAAACGTGCACGACGTTGCGCCTTAGCAATCGCTAAACCAACTCCGAAAGGTTATTGACCACGCTGGAGCACAATCAACCTGACCACGAAGGTCTATTCCTGCAAGCAATCGAAGAACAAGCAAGAATATGATAAAAGCAATCTGAATATTGCGAGTATATATGAAGTATTGATAAAGGTGAGGATCCGTAAGCGGTCTTGGTCTGGTCGTTGGACACAAACGAAGTACACGAAGTTGCAATGGCTAACTTTTAACTAAACAAATCCCAAGGAAAAGCTACTAGATGGATCTACTTATATAGGAGCAAGGGGTGGAGGCCAAGGAGGTGGGAGGACGT
>NW_021262329.1:0-1763 GCF_002162155.2 Triticum dicoccoides
GAAACCAACCCTAACTCTTGTTTCCCCACACATACGGACTCTAAAAATAGCCTATACTTAAGTATTTCGAAATTACATGGGCCTGGCCCATTAATAAGGTGACGCAGCACCTAGAATAGCCTATGGACGAATATTATGAAGTGGCATCTTGTATATTTCGTCCAAGGCTTCATGCACTCCTTATGGCGGCTTCAAAGTCCTGAAATCATCACTTGTAACTCCGTTCTTGTTCCCCTTGCGCATGCCATCATCTCCATGCTTGTTCTTGCTCCAATGTTCATCCTTCTCCAAGCTAGGCCCTTCATTTGTAAGCAAAACAAATGTATCCAATTTAGGCAGCATCATATTCTCATGAACATTAGAATCATTACCAAGAAACAAAAGTACCTGGTAATTTAGTTGGCGTGCACGAGCTCTAGTAATTGGTCCAGTATGTATAGCAGCAGGGGCTGTGGGTGTAACAATTGTATTGATGTCCTCATCATAAACGGTCTTGGTCTGGTCGTTGGACACAAACGAAGTACACGAAGTTGCAATGGCTAACTTTTAACTAAACAAATCCCAAGGAAAAGCTACTAGATGGATCTACTTATATAGGAGCAAGGGGTGGCGGCCAAGGAGGTGGGAGGACGTCCCAAGGCAGCCTAAAACTAAATCTAGGTCGTACAAGGCCAATGGGCCCAAGTGGAGGTGATGTAACACCTTTGGACTTGTAGTTTGACTCGGATTCTGCTGCAGCATCAGATTGTTTCGTCCACAACTCAACGCTCCGGACGAATTTGAAGGTGATTCCAATTGGGTTGGAAAGTGCACGAAATCTAGTTTCCAACAACCCAATTCGGAGTCCGTATGAAAAACTTGTGTGCGTTTTGAGTCAGGTATGTCTGTGCAGTCCGAATCTGAATCCAGAACGTGAGAGACTTGGACTCTATCTTCTCTTGGGCCAAAAGTGACGTGAGAGAACTTTTTGGACAGCAAATAAACATCTCTTTCTTCCTTATCTTCATATGTGGATTGTACAAATGTCCCATACACCTGCAATTAGACAAAACACAAAAGTGTGTGAAGTATTTTTGTTCTGGATAACATAAATAAATTATTGAATAGTTTGCACTAGAAATCACCTGACAAATATGCATATATGCAATATTTTTGGTCATATCCAAGGTAGTCATGTCCTCATCAACTGCACCAGCACCTCCATCCGGTGCCACCTCCAGCCGTGATACAAGAAAACAGGCACAACCACCATTATCTTCCAAGAGCGCACCTACGGGTCCTGCACAGCGTTCTGCTTCTTCCATGGCATCAACAGGGCACACAAGTGATATTATTTGTCGTCGTTGTAAGGGAGGAGGTCATTATGCGAGGGAATGCAAATCTCCACGTGTGATGATTGCTACCGCGGATGGTGGATATGAGTCCGCTAGTGACTATGATGAGGAGACATTGGCTCTTATTACACGTGAAGAACATGGTGGAGATGATTCTGATCATGAGACGCAATACATGGCTCCTGAAGACGCTGACAGGTATGAATGTTTAGTTGCTCAACGTGTTTTGAGTGTGCAGGTCACACAAGCTGAGCAAAATCAGAGGCACAATTTGTTCCATACCAAGGGAGTTGTGAAGGAATGTTCTGTGCGCGTCATAATAGACGGAGGGAGCTGCAACAACTTGGCTAGCATGGAGATGGTGGAGAAGCTTTCTCTCACCACAAGACCACATCCACATCCTTACTACATCCAATGGTTCAACAACAG
>NW_021262330.1:0-1429 GCF_002162155.2 Triticum dicoccoides
GTGCCGACCGCGATCACATCGACTTTGGAACCGTTTCCCACGCGCATCGTCACCTCGTCCTTTGCCAGTGCCCGCTTATTCTGTAGTCCCTGTTTCGAGTTGCAAATATTAGCAACAGAACCAGTATCAAATACCCAGGTGCTACTGCGAGCATTGGTAAGGTACACATCAATAACATGTATATCACATATACCTTTGTTCACCTTGCCATCCTTCTTATCCGCCAAATACTTGGGGCAGTTCCGCTTCCAGTGACCAGTCTGCTTGCAGTAGAAGCACTCAGTTTCAGGCTTAGGTCTAGACTTGGGTTTCTTCTCTTGAGCAGCAACTTGCTTGCCGTTCTTTTTGAAGTTCCCCTTTTTCTTCCCTTTGCCCTTTTTCTTGAAACTAGTGGTCTTGTTAACCATCAACACTTGGTGCTCCTTCTTGATTTCTACCTCCGCAGCTTTTAGCATTGCGAAGAGCTCGGGAATAGTCTTATTCATCCCTTGCATATTATAGTTCATCACGAAGCTCTTGTAGCTTGGTGGCAGTGATTGGAGAATTCTGTCAATGACGCAATCATCTGGAAGATTAACTCCCAATTGAATCAAGTGATTATTATACCCAGACATTTTGAGTATATGCTCACTGACAGAACTGTTCTCTTCCATCTTGCAGCTATAGAACTTATTGGAGACTTCATATCTCTCAATCCGGGCATTTCCTTGAAATATTAACTTCAACTCCTGGAACATCTCATATGCTCCATGACGTTCAAAACGTCGTTGAAGTCCCGATTCTAAGCCGTAAAGCATGGCACACTGAACTATCGAGTAGTCATCAGCTTTGCTCTGCCAGACGTTCATAACATCTGGCGTTGCTCCAGCAGCAGGCCTGGCACCCAGCGGTGCTTCCAGGACGTAATTCTTCTGTGCAGCAATGAGGATAATCCTCAAGTTACGGACCCAGTCCGTGTAATTGCTACCATCATCTTTCAACTTTGCTTTCTCAAGGAACGAATTAAAATTTAACGGAACAACAGCACGAGCCATCTATCTACAATCAACATAAACAAGCAAGATACTATCAGGGACTAAGTTCATGATAAATTTTAAGTTCAATTAATCATATTATTAAAGAACTCCCACTTAGATAGACATCCCTCTAATCCTCTAAGTGATCACGTGATCCAAATCAACTAAACCATGTCCGATCATCACGTGAGATGGAGTAGTTTCATCGGTGAACATCATTATGTTGATCATATCTACTATATGATTCACGCTCGACCTTTCGGTCTCCGTGTTCCGAGGCCATATCTGCATATGCTAGGCTCGTCAAGTTTAACCTGAGTATTCTGCATGCGCAACTGTTTTGCACCCGTTGTATTTGAACGTAGAGCCTATCACACCCGATCATCACGTGGTGTCTCAGCACGAAGAACTTT
>NW_021262331.1:0-1595 GCF_002162155.2 Triticum dicoccoides
GTCCGCGGTAAAGGACTACTTGGTTGCCTATACAGTTCATAGACAAGTAAATGGAAACTGCTAAAAGCCTCAAGATAAGTGTGAGTGCCGAGGATGGCTCTTCCATAGGGAGACGGAGGTGGATCCTCGGTAGTGTATTGAAGTGGTGAGTAGTGGACTCGTGTGCGCAAAACCATTTCAAGTTGGAGTATCGTAGGATAGTCTAGCCAAGAGTCAAAGCTGGCTTGCTGCAATAACTCCACCAACCCTTCTTGATAATATGCATGTATGTAGGATCTGATGTAAGTCTTGCTGAGTACCTTTGTACTCATGTTGCTATAATCTACATTTTTACAGAAGACGCTGCAACCCCTTCTGATGGGTTCTATGTAGACGTTGACATCAACGAGTAGGCTAAAGGCCCAGGTGGTGACCCTGAGCTTGTGAAGGACCACATAGTATAGCTAGGCTTTCCAAGCCTCTTTTATTTTACTAGTTGTCTGTACTCAGACAAGTTACTTCCGCTGCTGGTTTGTATGACTGTATGACTTGTATGTTGGGTCGTGAGACCCGTACCTTTGTGTATGTTATGTATGGCTCCCTGAGCCTTAAATAAAGTACTGGAGTCGTAGAGTCATGTTGTGATGCTTCGTTGTATTTGCACATATCGAGCATATTGTGTGTATGATTGAAATGCTTGGTATGTGTGGGATCTGACTATCTATTTGTTTATCTTTAGTAGCCTCTCTTACCGGGAAATGTGTCCTAGTGTTACCGCTGAGCCATGGTAGCTTGCTACTGCTCTGGAACACTTAGGCTGGCCGGCATGTGTCCTTCTTCGTTCCTGTGTCTGTCCCTTCGGGAAAATGTCACGCTTTGAGTACCGGAGTCCTGTTAGCCCGCTACAGCCCGGTTTACCGGAGTCCTGCTAGCCCAGTGCTACAGCCCGGACCCACTTGCTGATGACCGACACGTTCGAAGCTGGGTCATGGATGCCTGTCCCTGTAAGTCTGTGCCACTTTGGGTTTACGACTAGTCATGTCAGCCCGGGCTCCTTATCATATGGATGCTAGCGACGCTATCATATACGTGAGCCAAAAGGCGCAAACGGTCCCGGGCAATGGTAAGGCGACACCCGTGGGGATACCGTGCGTGAGGCCGCAAAGTGATATGAGGTGTTACCGGCTAGATCGATGTGACATCGAGTCGGGGTCCTGACAGCGTTGGCATCAGAGCCGGACTGCCTGTAGGTTCTCCAAGCCAAACTGGTCGATGTTGAGTCTAGAAATTCTTTAGTTATATGTAGGGGAATTGTTTGTGGGTTGGAACGTAAGGCTCTTTTTACTCCTCTATCTTGTGACATTCTGATCTGAGTCAGTCCATTCTTCCACCGGGGGTTAAGGAATTAGGATCTATTCTCTCTATCAGGATCACGTGTTACTAATCAGTAGTACCTTATAGGTATGATGGATACAAGCCTAGTTCAGTTCTTCTACCATATTATGTTGCTAGCATGGTCTCAGAACTTTGATATGATGATGTTGAGTGTGTATGAAATCCTTTGTCAAATGTCTCAAAATCCTTCTTGAGCATTTACAGCTGTTATGCTGCCGAAA
>NW_021262332.1:0-20322 GCF_002162155.2 Triticum dicoccoides
ACTTTGCTTCCTATGACTCCTGATTCCATTTTGAAAGATGATATTAATAGAGCTAATAAAGCACAACAGGATAAGAATAAGAGTGAAAATCAGATTGTGGCAAAAGAATTTGAGCAACAAATGAAGCCTAATAATAAACCATCTAGTGTTGCTTCTGAAATTAAATTGAAAAGTGCATGTTTATTTGCCACCAAATCTGATATTGATGAGCTAGATTTCAGCAAATCTGTTTGCTATGCTTTTGTGTGCAAAGAGGCATTATTTTCATTCGAGGACGTGCCTTCCTCTTTGCCTCCTGCTGTCACTAACATTTTGCAGGAGTTCGCTGACGTTTTTCCACAAGACGTGCCACCGGGATTACCGCCTATTCGAGGGATTGAGCATGAGATTGACTTAATTCCCGGTGCTTCACTGCCAAACCGTGCACCATACCGTACCAATCCAGAGGAGACGAAGGAGATTATGCGTCAAGTACAAGAGCTTCTCGACAAAGGTTATATACGCGAATCCCTTAGTCCTTGTGCTGTTCCTATTATTCTAGTGCCGAAAAAGGATGGTTGATGAGGACATCAATACAATTGTTACACCCACAGCCCCTGCTGCTATACATACTGGACCAATTACTAGAGCTCGTGCACGCCAACTAAATTACCAGGTACTTTCGTTTCTTGGTAATGATTCTAATGTTCATGAGAATATGATGCTGCCTAAATTGGATACATTTGTTTTGCTTACAAATGAAGGGCCTAGCTTGGAGAAGGATGAACATTGGAGCAAGAACAAGCATGGAGATGATGGCGTGCGCAAGGGGAACAAGAACGGAGTTACAAGTGATGATTTCAGGACTTTGAAGCCACCATAATGGGTGCATGAAGCCTGGGACGAAATATACAAGATGCCACTTCCTAAATTTCGTTCCGAGGCTATTTTAGGTGCTGCGTCACCTTATTATTGGGCCAGGCCCATGTAATTTCGAAATACATAAGTATAGGCTATTTTTAGAGTCCGTATGTGTGGGGAAACAAGAGATAGGGTTGATTTCGGACCCCTCCACCAAGGGCCACGAAATTCCCCCCTCTTCCTCCATATATACAGCCCTTAGGGCATCGTTTAGACTTTGGGTTTTGTTTAGATTAAAAGTTCGCCATAGCTGCAACTTCGCGTACTTCGTTTGTGTTCAACGACCAGACAAAGGCGTCACAGAACCCCATCTTGATCAATAAAGCTTTCATCTTATATTCGCAATATCCAGATTGCAATCTTAGTTTCTTGCTTGTTCTTCGTTTGCTCGCAGGAAACAGACCCTCGTGGTCAGGTTGATCGTGCTCCGGCGTGGTCAATAACCTCTCGGAGTTGGTTTAGCGATTGCTAAGGCGCGACGTCCTCGCACGTTCGTAGTCGGATCGTCAAAGTCGACTTCCACCAAAGCAAAATCCACCATCTCATCGAAAGACGGGACACCTTTGCCTCTATCAATGGTACATCACGTATGTGTGTTGATTGTAGAGGCATTAATAATATTACTATTCGTTATCGTCATCCTATTCCTAGGCTAGATGATATGCTTGATGAATTGAGTGGCTCTACAATATTCTCCAAAGTTGATTTGCGTAGTGGCTACCATCAAATTCGTATGAAATTGGGAGATGAATGGAAAACAGCATTTAAAACTAAGTTTGGATTATATGAGTGGTTAGTCATGCCTTTTGGGTTAACTAATGCACCTAGTACTGTCATGAGATTAATGAACGAAGTTTTACGTGCTTTCATTGGACGATTTGTGGTAGTTTACTTTGATGACATATTGATTTATAGCAGATCTTTGGAGGAACATTTGGAACATTTACGTGCTGTTTTTATTGCCCTACGTGATGCACGTTTGTTTGGTAACCTTGGGAAGTGCACCTTTTGCACCGACCGAGTATCTTTTCTTGGCTATGTTGTTACTCCACAGGGAATTGAAGTTGATAAAGCCAAGATTGAAGCTATTGAGAGTTGGCCGCAGCCCAAAACGGTCACACAAGTGAGGAGTTTTCTTGGCCTCGCTGGATTCTATAGGCGTTTTGTGAGAGATTTCAGCACCATTGCTGCACCTCTCAATGAGCTTACAAAGAAAGATGTGCCTTTTCTTTGGGGTACCGCACAGGAAGAAGCCTTCACGGTATTGAAAGATAAGTTGACACATGCTCCTTTACTCCAACTTCCTGATTTTAATAAGACTTTTGAGCTTGAATGTGATGCTAGTGGAATTGGATTAGGAGGTGTGTTATTACAAGATGGCAAACCTGTGGCATACTTTTCTGAAAAATTAAGTGGGCCTAGTCTGAATTATTCTACTTATGATAAAGAATTATATGCTCTTGTTCGGACTTTAGAAACATGGCAACATTATTTATGGCCCAAAGAATTTGTTATACATTCTGATCATGAATCTTTGAAACATATTAAAAGTCAAGCTAAACTGAATCGTAGACATGCTAAATGGGTTGAATTCATTGAGACTTTCCCTTATGTCATTAAACACAAGAAGGGAAAAGAAAATGTTATTGCTGATGCATTGTCTCGTCGCTATACTATGCTTTCACAACTTGACTTCAAAATATTTGGTTTAGAGACCATCAAAGATCAATATTTGCATGATGCTGATTTTAAAGATGTAATGCATAATTGTAAAGAAGGAAGAATGTGGAACAAGTTTGTTGTTAACGATGGATTTGTGTTTCGTGCTAACAAGCTATGCATTCCAGCTAGCTCCGTTCGTCTTTTGTTGTTGCAGGAGGCGCATGGAGGAGGATTAATGGGACACTTTGGCGTGAAGAAGACGGAGGACGTACTTGCTACACATTTCTTTTGGCCAAAGATGAGACGGGATGTTGAGCGTTTTATTGCTCGCTGCACTACATGTCAAAAAGCTAAGTCACGACTCAATCCTCATGGTTTATATATGCCTTTGCCTGTACCTAGTGTTCCTTGGGAGGATATATCTATGGACTTTGTTTTAGGTTTACCTCGAACAAAGAAGGGGAGGGATAGCATATTTGTTGTCGTGGATAGATTCTTGAAAATGGCACACTTTATACCATGTCATAAAAGCGATGATGCTGGTAATGTTGCTGATTTGTTCTTTCGTGAAATTATTCGCTTGCATGGTGTGCCAAATACTATTGTTTCAGATCGTGATACTAAATTTCTTAGCCACTTTTGGAGATGTTTATGGGCTAAGTTGGGGACTAAACTGCTTTTTAGTACTACTTGTCACCCCCAAACTGATGGACAAACTGAAGTAGTCAATAGAACGTTGTCTACTATGCTTAGGGCTGTTTTGAAGAATAATAAGAAAATGTGGGAGGAATGCTTGCCTCATATTGAATTTGCTTATAATCGTTCATTGCATTCTACTACTAAGATGTGCCCTTTTGAAGTTGTGTATGGTTTCCTACCTCGTGCACCTATTGATTTGTTGCCTCTTCCATCTTCAGAGAAGGTTAATTTTGATGCTAAACAACGTGCTGAATTGATTTTAAAAATGCATGAGTTAACTAAGGAAAACATTGAGCGCATGAATGCTAAATATAAACTTGCTGGAGATAAGGGTAGAAAACATGTTGTGTTAGCACCTGGAGATCTTGTTTGGTTACATTTGCGTAAGGATAGATTTCCTGATTTGCGCAAATCAAAGTTAATGCCACGTGCTGATGGTCCCTTTAAGGTGTTAGAGAAAATAAATGATAATGCATATAAACTTGAGCTGCCTGCACATTTTGGGGTTAGTCCCACTTTTAACATTGCAGATTTGAAGCCTTATGTGGGTGAGGAAAATGAACTTCCGTCGAGGACGACTTCATTTCAAGAAGGGGAGGATGATGAGGACATCAATACAATTGTTACACCCACAGCCCCTGCTGCTATACATACTGGACCAATTACTAGAGCTCGTGCACGCCAACTAAATTACCAGGTACTTTCGTTTCTTGGTAATGATTCTAATGTTCATGAGAATATGATGCTGCCTAAATTGGATACGTTTGTTTTGCTTACAAATGAAGGGCCTAGCTTGGAGAAGGATGAACATTGGAGCAAGAACAAGCATGGAGATGATGGCATGCGCAAGGGGAACAAGAACGGAGTTACAAGTGATGATTTCAGGACTTTGAAGCCACCATAATGGGTGCATGAAGCCTTGGACGAAATATACAAGATGCCACTTCATAAATTTCGTCCCGAGGCTATTTTAGGTGTTGTGTCACCTTATTATTGGGCCAGGCCCATGTAATTTCGAAATACATAAGTATAGGCTATTTTTAGAGTCCGTATGTGTGGGGAAACAAGAGATAGGGTTGATTTCGGACCCCTCCACCAAGGGCCACGAAATTCCCCCCTCTTCCTCCATATATACAGCCCTTAGGGCATCGTTTAGACTTTGGGTTTTGTTTAGATTAAAAGTTCGCCATAGCTGCAACTTCGCGTACTTCGTTTGTGTTCAACGACCAGACAAAGGCGTCACAGAACCCCACCTTGATCAATAAAGCTTTCATCTTATATTCGCAATATCCAGATTGCAATCTCAGTTTCTTGCTTGTTCTTCGTTTGCTCGCAGGAAACAGACCCTCGTGGTCAGGTTGATCGTGCTCCGGCGTGGTCAATAACCTCTCGGAGTTGGTTTAGCGATTGCTAAGGCGCGACGTCCTCGCACGTTCGTAGTCGGATCGTCAAAGTCGACTTCCACCAAAGCGATATCCACCATCTCATCGAAAGACGGGACACCTTTGCCTCTATCACACTAGAAATCACCTGACGAATATGCATATATGCAATATTTTTGGTCATATCCAAGGTAGTCATGTCCTCATCATCCTCCCCTTCTTGAAAATAAAGCCGTCCTCGGCGTTGCTTAATCTGAAATGTGGCTAACAAAAGAGACAAGGTGTACATGTTGTATATGTATATGTCATCCATTTTTACTTCCCTTGATTTTTGCATATATGACACATGAATAGATGAGTAACTTGCATAGTTCATAAAATCTAAAGCCAAAAAATTAGCACAAGAAGTAGAAGGCATGAAAATATTGCAACTCAGTTTGCACATATAAGTGAAGCTCTTATTCATTTCAAAAGATTGACAATGTTCATCATTAAACCATCCCAACATTGGTGAATAAACCTTACTTGCATCAAATTTACATGCTACAACATGCTTAAATAAGCAAACATGCAATAAGTCATTCAACACAGAATCATCACCAAGATTAGATGATAGAGGCAAAGGTGTCCCGTCTTTCGATGAGATGATGGATATCGCTTTGGTGGAAGTCGACTTTGACGATCCGACTACGAACGTGCGAGGACGTCGCGCCTTAGCAATCGCTAAACCAACTCCGAGAGGTTATTGACCACGCCGGAGCACGATCAACCTGACCACGAGGGTCTGTTTCCTGCGAGCAAACGAAGAACAAGCAAGAAACTGAGATTGCAATCTGGATATTGCGAATATAAGATGAAAGCTTTATTGATCAAGGTGGGGTTCTGTGACGCCTTTGTCTGGTCGTTGAACACAAACGAAGTACGCGAAGTTGCAGCTATGGCGAACTTTTAATCTAAACAAAACCCAAAGTCTAAACGATGCCCTAAGGGCTGTATATATGGAGGAAGAGGGGGGAATTTCGTGGCCCTTGGTGGAGGGGTCCGAAATCAACCCTATCTCTTGTTTCCCCACACATACGGACTCTAAAAATAGCCTATACTTATGTATTTCGAAATTACATGGGCCTGGCCCAATAATAAGGTGACACAACACCTAAAATAGCCTCGGGACGAAATTTATGAAGTGGCATCTTGTATATTTCGTCCAAGGCTTCATGCACCCATTATGGTGGCTTCAAAGTCCTGAAATCATCACTTGTAACTCCGTTCTTGTTCCCCTTGCGCATGCCATCATCTCCATGCTTGTTCTTGCTCCAATGTTCATCCTTCTCCAAGCTAGGCCCTTCATTTGTAAGCAAAACAAACGTATCCAATTTAGGCAGCATCATATTCTCATGAACATTAGAATCATTACCAAGAAACGAAAGTACCTGGTAATTTAGTTGGCGTGCACGAGCTCTAGTAATTGGTCCAGTATGTATAGCAGCAGGGGCTGTGGGTGTAACAATTGTATTGATGTCCTCATCATCCTCCCCTTCTTGAAATGAAGTCGTCCTCGACGGAAGTTCATTTTCCTCACCCACATAAGGCTTCAAATCTGCAATGTTAAAAGTGGGACTAACCCCAAAATGTGCAGGCAGCTCAAGTTTATATGCATTATCATTTATTTTCTCTAACACCTTAAAGGGACCATCAGCACGTGGCATTAACTTTGATTTGCGCAAATCAGGAAATCTATCCTTACGCAAATGTAACCAAACAAGATCTCCAGGTGCTAACACAACATGTTTTCTACCCTTATCTCCAGCAAGTTTATATTTAGCATTCATGCGCTCAATGTTTTCCTTAGTTAACTCATGCATTTTTAAAATCAATTCAGCACGTTGTTTAGCATCAAAATTAACCTTCTCTGAAGATGGAAGAGGCAACAAATCAATAGGTGCACGAGGTAGGAAACCATACACAACTTCAAAAGGGCACATCTTAGTAGTAGAATGCAATGAACGATTATAAGCAAATTCAATATGAGGCAAGCATTCCTCCCACATTTTCTTATTATTCTTCAAAACAGCCCTAAGCATAGTAGACAACGTTCTATTGACTACTTCAGTTTGTCCATCAGTTTGGGGGTGACAAGTAGTACTAAAAAGCAGTTTAGTCCCCAACTTAGCCCATAAACATCTCCAAAAGTGGCTAAGAAATTTAGTATCATGATCTGAAACAATAGTATTTGGCACACCATGCAAGCGAATAATTTCACGAAAGAACAAATCAGCAACATTAACAGCATCATCGCTTTTATGACATGGTATAAAGTGTGCCATTTTCGAGAATCTATCCACGACAACAAATATGCTATCCCTCCCCTTCTTTGTTCAAGGTAAACCTAAAACAAAGTCCATAGATATATCCTCCCAAGGAACACTAGGTACAGGCAAAGGCATATATAAACCATGAGGATTGAGTCGTGACTTAGCTTTTTGACATGTAGTGCATCGAGCAATAAAACGCTCAACATCCCGTCTCATCTTTGGCCAAAAGAAATGTGTAGCAAGTACGTCCTCCGTCTTCTTCACGCCAAAGTGTCCCATTAATCCTCCTCCATGTGCTTCCTGCAACAACAAAAGACGAACGGAGCTAGCTGGAATGCATAGCTTGTTAGCACGAAACACAAATCCATCGTTAACGACAAACTTGTTCCACATTCTTCCTTCTTTACAATTCGGCATTACATCTTTAAAATCAGCATCATGCACATATTGATCTTTGATGGTCTCCAAACCAAATATTTTGAAGTCAAGTTGTGAAAGCATAGTATAGCGACGAGACAATGCATCAGCAATAACATTTTCTTTTCCCTTCTTGTGTTTAATGACATAAGGGAAAGTCTCAATGAATTCAACCCATTTAGCATGTCTACGATTCAGTTTAGCTTGACTTTTAATATGTTTCAAAGATTCATGATCAGAATGTATAACAAATTCTTTGGGCCATAAATAATGTTGCCATGTTTCTAAAGTCCGAACAAGAGCATATAATTCTTTATCATAAGTAGAATAATTCAGACTAGGCCCACTCAATTTTTCAGAAAAGTATGCAACAGGTTTGCCATCTTGTAATAACACACCTCCTTGCATCAATAGTTAATTCAATGGGTGCACTCAAAATTGTTGGTATTTCAGTTGTTTGATCACATGGCAAAGTCAAATTATCAACGTAGTCCTCTAAAATAGGTGGTGTGATCAAAGTAGAGGGTAGCTCATCAGATGGTGCATTCAAATTGACAAGGCATTCATCATTCTCATGTAGAGATGGAAGATCAGTACCTTTGTCATTACCTCTTATGATCAACTCAGATGATGTAGCCACTCTCGGGGGCGATGTGTCACATGGTGGAGGTGATGTAGTCCTGACAACAACGGATGTGGTTGTCATAGTATGCCTAGTAGTTGAAGGAACAATCATATCAACTCTTAGAATGTGCATCGTGCGCTTGTTCTCCTCGTGGCCAACACGTCGTTTTATTTCCTGTTCAGCTTTGCAAGCAAGATGAAACAAATGGTCCATAGGATAACACTCTTCATGAATTAGTATCTCTTGAATATCACGGTTTAATCCTCCCCAAAATCTATCCATAAAATCATCTTCACTTTCTTCTAAAGAGGAATGCAACAAGGTAGTTTGTAAATCATCATAATATTTTGTTACAGTTTCACTACCTTGTTTTAAGTGTTGCAACTTCTTAATCATGTCACGAGTATAATAAGCAGGGACGAAAGTATGTCGCATGGCAAGTTTCAAATCATCCCAAGTAGTAGGTATATAATCAGGGTGTAACCGACAATATTCACTCCACCAAACCAAAGCATAACCAGTGAAAGAACCAACCGCAACCTTAACCTTTTTATGTTCATCGAAATTATGGGAAGCAAATATATTTTTTATGTCGAATTCCCATTCAATATATAAAGCAGGTTTAAAACGGCCATTAAATGGTGGTATAGATACATTAACCTGATCATGTGCATTTGGATGTTTGTGCACCTCTCGTGACGGTTGTGGTATTTGCAAAGGTGGTGGCACATCTCCCGCGATCGACAAAGCCCATGAATTGACTCTGGATCCTGTCATGATTAGTAGAACAAGAAACAAAACCAAAAAATAATGTTCCTATAACTACTAGGATGTGGTGGTAAAACGCTCACAGTAAAGCAAATATCAATGTCTTACAAGTTCTTACCATGCAGCAGGCGGTGATCGGCAACCAGCGGTGTCAAGTAACTCCGAATATTGAGTAAACCGATTGCCAGGGGAGCGTACATATACACGGTGTAGAAATATGTGGAGCTGGGTTGGCTATATATGGTAGCAAAAGATTAGCAATAATCAATTCAAAGATGCAATGTTGAATAAACGCTCAACGACGGTACTGTGCTGGTCCTAGGCTAGACCGGACTAGAGACGCGAGCCTAGAACACTAATAAGGTCACGGCGTAGCACAACTAGCATCAATGAAGGATACTAAGTAGCTCTTGACAGCAAGATATAAGTGAAGATCACAACGACAGTGAAGATAATGATGAAAAACAACTGCCAAGCAGGATATACAAAAACTCTCTCTCCAACTTTCCTCTTGAAAAGTTTGAGACAATTTTCTGATAAATTCTTTCAAAGAATGCTACTAACTCAAGCTTTCCAATGCAAAAAGAATCACTCAATTCGTTTAGAGGACTTGATAGAAGATAAAGAAAAAAAAAGAGTCGGGTAGCCACGCTCCGTTTAGGCCCAAAATTTTTCGAAAACGCATTTTTCGAAAAAATTTCTGGCTATCCTATTTTTAGGTGTTTCTGAGTGTTTTGAGACAGGTGCCAATATTGCAAATATATATGAGGTATTGATAATGGTGGGGATCCGGAAGCGGTCTTGGTCTGGTCGTTGGACACAAACGAAGTACACGAAGTTGCAATGGCTAACTTTTAACAAGGGAGGAGCACACTCTGAATTTTTTTTTCTCTTTTTTTTGCACTTTTTTTCCTCTTTTTTTTTTTGCTCCGCAACAATTTTTTTTCGAAAAAGTCTACAAATGGTCTAAAAACTGCCTAGCCAGAATTTTCCAGACTTAGTTTTTTTTTTGAAATTGGAACTATTTTTCTTCTGCGGATGGCTCGGAAGTTGGGGAGTCCTTCTCTGTCACGACTCAGAGTATCGCGTGATCTGGAAATCGAGAACAATGCAACAATTACTGGACTCGGACTAGGACTGGTGGCGGAGATGAATCTGGTGGAACTCGGACTGGTGGCGAAGATGAATCTAGTGGAACACGGACAGGTGGCGGATATATGTTGCAGGTGAACTCGGATTGGCGTGATGGCGGCGGATATGTGGTGGCGTATATGGATTCGGATTGACGGTGAATATGTGGTGGTGGTATATGGCAACAGCGACGATGATGATGCGGTGGTGATATATGGCAGCGGCGACGTGACAACCTGTGAACAGAACTCGAAACTCTAAAAGACTAGACGCTAAGACCAGCAACTGGACACGACGATGCAACCGCAAATTCAACAAAGCAATACAGAAAAGATTATGCAAGGCTCAGATTGGTTCGGATGGGATGAACTAACCCTAATTTTTTTGGCTTTTTCGTGGACTATAGGTATGAAGAACAGACTCGATCTAAACTACGAAAAACTGTAAAATCTCACCGAGCAACCTGGAAATCTGATACCACTTGATAGAGGCAAAGGTGTCCCGTCTTTCATGAGATGATGGATATCGCTTTGGTGGAAGTCGACTTTGACGATCCGACTACGAACGTGCGAGGACGTCGCGCCTTAGCAATCGCTAAACCAACTCCGAGAGGTTATTGACCACGCCGGAGCACGATCAACCTGACCACGAGGGTCTGATTCCTGCGAGCAAACGAAGAACAAGCAAGAAACTGAGATTGCAATCTGGATATTGCGAATATAAGATGAAAGCTTTATTGATCAAGGTGGGGTTCTGTGACGCCTTTGTCTGGTCGTTGAACACAAACGAAGTACGCGAAGTTGCAGCTATGGCGAACTTTTAATCTAAGCAAAACCCAAAGTCTAAACGGTGCCCTAAGGGCTGTATATATGGAGGAAGAGAGGTGGAATTTCGTGGCCCTTGGTGGAGGGGTCCGAAATCAACCCTATCTCTTGTTTCCCCACACATACGGACTCTAAAAATAGCCTATACCTATGTATTTCGAAATTACATGGGCCTGGCCCAATAAAAAGGTGACGCAGCACCTATAATAGCCTCGGGACGAAATTTATGAAGTGGCATCTTGTATATTTCGTCCAAGGCTTCATGCACCCATTATGGTGGCTTCAAAGTCCTGAAATCATCACTTGTAACTCCGTTCTTGTTCCCCTTGCGCATGGCATCCTCTCCATGCTTGTTCTTGCTCCAATGTTCATCCTTCTCCAAGCTAGGCCCTTCATTTGTAAGCAAAACAAATGTATCCAATTTAGGCAGCATCATATTCTCATGAACATTAGAATCATTACCAAGAAACGAAAGTACCTGATAATTTAATTGGCGTGCGCGAGCTCTAGTAATTGGTCCCGTATATGTAGCAGTAGGGGCTGTGGGTGTAACAATGGTATTGATGTCCTCATCAGCAAGTCACCTCCAAGCATCATGTGCACAACGACGAAGAACGCCAAGGAGCTCAAGCACGACAATGACATCATCATCATGAAGATGCTCCACAAGCGCAAATGCACAAGTCCCAACAAGCCCTACTTCACGCCAAGTCGAAGCTTCATAAGCACAAGAGAAGACCGCGAGATAAGCACAACCAAGACGGCGCTACGGCCACAACAACCACTTCGGCATCTTCACCAAGTGCAATCAAGGCATCTTCGCCTTTGGACGTACGGCATCTTCGCCTACTTCCCACGTGTACGCCTACATCGACTTCATCAAGTCCAAGGCGACCACCTACGAGCGAGGGCGACACTTCCATCTTCGGAAGCCCCTCAAGGAAGATGGCCGAGCATGGGAAACTCCCTTCGATCATGGAGACGAGCTATGAGGTGCCACATCATATGGGCCTCCAACACCAAGACGGTGACAAGACGGTCGAGCAAGGGCCGTCCCCTTCGACCACGGCGACGAGCGCGAACCTCTTCAACAACATGAAGACGACGCCCACATTGGACTCATACTCCGAGTCAAGCTACACGACCGCACATGGAGACATTTGCACTTACATCTCTCCGACACCCACATATGTTGAGATGCCCCATTTGTCATGTGAGGAGAGCCACCACCACATGAGTGACATGAGTGACTCCACCATATGTGACATTGAGAGCATTTCCTATGAGAGGATGAGTGTGACCACCACTAGCCCCACACATGAGAGCATGCCACACATCCTATGTAAGGTTGAGCGCCATTTGAGTGACTCCACCAACTATATGAGTGAGTGCATCCTTGAGGGAGTGAGTGAGCCACAACACTTAGTGAGTGAGGTAGTTGACACGGCATGTGAGGCCACTATGATTTCTAACGACTTAACCTCTCCTCCTAGTGTGTTTTCTTCTTTGGTGCTAGGTCTCCTACATGACGACATGCCTAACCTCGACGAGTCCATCCATCCAATGGCGAAACCGATGGCCATGGTGGACGATGATACACCCCCACATGGTTCCATCAAGATGAAGATGACAACGAGTGGATCTTCAACACCTCACCTACAACACATGAGCGACGCTCCAAACGTAACATAGGTGATGGTGCTTCTCTTGTCCCACTAGTGGACTCTCTTGACATCGATTGCTCCCATGATGTTGACCCACCTATTACCATGCTTCATGCTAGGGAAACTTCTTCATGCCTTGACTTACCTATTTATGATGAATATGATGATGAGCATGTTGAGTTGCCTAGTTGTGATGCTATGCTCCATAGGATATCATGTGAAAATTCTTTTGGTCACATCATGTTTGACAATCCTTTGAATTTGTCATATGCTATGAGTGAGATCTCCCATATTGCTTCATTTCAATCTCAACATAGTAACTATGCATGCCCCATTAAAATCAATCCCATTTGCACTTATGGCATAGATGACGAGATGATGGTCATTGGCTTTTGTTTTTCATGTGATGATATTGCCATGCTTCCTTTACATGATTTGTGCAATTCCTCTACTATGACATGCCATGATCACATTATTTCGAATATGCATTGTTTTGGATGTTATCAATATTCTCCACGTGATGTTTCTACTCTTGCTCATGAGGCGACCCCCATAGTTTCCTCATACATATTAGGGGATCTTGATGCATTTCATACTTTGCATGATTTCCATGATTGCTTTCACCATATGCATTCCATGAATAACAATGCTCTAGATATTTCTCATGATGCATTACACAATTTTAGTCTCCATTATGCTATACATAATAACAAACCTCTCATGATGGATGACATGTTTCTATATCATGCATCTCATTTATTTGAGCATTGGCTATTTTGTGCTAACCGACACATGCACGTGCGCATCATGATGGATGATGTGTACATATACCATGCACACACAATTTTCTCTTTGCCTTTGTTTTGTGTAGGTACTCATGTATACTCGTCAACCTCTCAATCCCAAGAGTTGACGAAACAAGCTCTTGAGAGCAACGATGACTTGGGATCCCGTGGACTATCCTTACCACCGTTCCCTTCGCGCAAGGACTACGCGCATCTCTTCTACTTGGCTCTCACACGGCTATGGGCCATTTACCACTTGTCACCTTATGCCCATACTATTGTGTTCACTTTGCATGTTATTCTTGCTTCTATGCCTTTACCATGCAATTGTGACCCTTGCTTGCATATACCCATGCTTCACCATTATGATACTCCTATGTGTATTTGCATGCTTGGTGGAGATCCTTGTTGCTATTGCCATGTTTATCATGTGCCCCATGCTATTGATGCTTGTTGTGTTGGGAGAGTCATGATGACCCATTGCTATTTACATATGGCTTCTCACCAATACATTGATGATACTTTTCTCATACCTTGCTTTCATGCTTGTGATATGTCATGTGAATTATTCTTGCACACTATTGGCACCAATGACATGCTTGCCATGATTCCTCCTAGTATGTTGCATCTTCGCACTACTAGCTTGCTTGACTTGATCACTATGATTGCTTGCTTGGTTGCATCACCCATGTTCCACTATTACTTGCTTTCTTGGGTTGATGACATATATGCTCATGCCTCTCACTTGATTTGTCATGATCATTGTCTCTTGTCTCCATTAGTTGCATCTCTCATATCACCTTGTATTGAGTGCCAACTTGCTATGCTTATTGATCTTGGAGACTTGGACACTATACTTGTGATGCATGCTTGTTTGATTGAGCCTCTTGTATTTGGTTGTTCTCGCATCATATGCCTCCATACTATGAAATGCTCCCTTGTACTTTCTTATGATGAGCATGATGCATACACTTGTTTGGTATCTTACCACACGAATGATAGGTTTTGCACTTCCGCTAACCTCATTTGTTTTTCCGAGTGTTTGCCATGTTCTTTCGTTTTGAAGGTTTCACAAGGCATTACCGTCATGAGACATATTGGTTATGTGAAGGCATACACAATGTGCGACACCAACATTTTCGACATTCTTATAAAGGTGAACTCCTTCCCTTTGAGCCATCCTCAAGTTTGCATATTGGATGGGTCACTCTTTCATTGTTGTTTCCTTCTTGTTGTCTACATGATACATCTCGCGAACGGAGGAGTGACATTGGAGATTGGCTCTATGGACCTTCACATTGAGGAGCGCTCGGACTTATTGGATGCACCTTCGAACCTCCACTCTTGCCACGACATCGAGCATTGGTACACCAACACCTCCATATTTGTTGATTGTGCTCCCACATGTCATGCTCGTTGGACACATCATACTCACCACAAGTTTGCACCCTATGCATGGATTGACTCACATTATGATTGCCTTGGTGCATCTTGTATTCCCATGTCATCCATGATATTTGAGCTTGTGCACTTCCTTAGCAAATTTGTTGTGATCTTCCTTGATGGCATATTCATACATAATGGTCATATTGTCGACCATCATCTGCATGATAATATTCACATATTGAGCATCCATTGCCATGTTCATGCACTTGATAAACCGTCTCACTATGACATCATTTTGCACCGTGGTTGCATTGATCATATTTACAACACATTTGTGTGCACAATGATTGCATTTCCTCCCATGAATGCTTTGCATCTCATTCTAGATCATCTTGATAAGCTTCATGCGCTTTGTCACGGCCAATCTTGTCGCACGGACTCATTCTTGCATGATGGACACTTTGTGTGCGCTAACCATGGTATTTTCGAGTGTTGTTTGTGTTTGTTTCTTTTGCATGTATACCACTCCGGCTACACCTTGGAATACTTGGATTGCACCATGCCTTCAACTTCGTCCAACTACAAGTCCGTCCACGACAACCGTTTCCATGATGATGAGGATCACGATCCGAGGTCGGATCTTTCCCAAGGGGGGGGGAGATGATGCGGAGCATCCCACGTTCATCCCCATGTACACTCCGACTACTCTCCGAGCCCCAAGAAGACATATGACGAGACCTCGAGCATACGCCATTGGACACAAGGTGAACTCGCTCCTCTCTAAACCTTCACTTTCCACACGTGAGACATGGTTGCTACTTCAAGCGCGGACCTTGTGCATACTTAGGTACACCCGACGAGACCATGGAGAACCCAAGGACCAAGGCCGAGCGTGCGCAGAAGCATGGAAGAGGAGAAGGAAGAAGAGCCAGCTGCTACAGCCCGGACATCCGGCCACATGCCCCTAACATCCGGCTCCTCCCGAAGCCCCGGACATCCGGCCTCTTTGCCCGGAAATCCGGCACCTTCTATCCAGAGAGCACCAGAGTCGGCCAAGTCAGCCCGGACATCCGGCCCCTGATGAGGACATCAATACAATTGTTACACCCACAGCCCCTGCTGCTATACATACTGGACCAATTACTAGAGCTCGTGCACGCCAACTAAATTACCAGGTACTTTCGTTTCTTGGTAATGATTCTAATGTTCATGAGAATATGATGTTGCCTAAATTGGATACATTTGTTTTGCTTACAAATGAAGGGCCTAGCTTGGAGAAGGATGAACATTGGAGCAAGAACAAGCATGGAGATGATGGCATGCGCAAGGGGAACAAGAACGGAGTTACATGATTTCAGGACTTTGAAGCCACCATAATGGGTGCATGAAGCCTTGGACGAAATATACAAGATGCCACTTCATAAATTTCGTCCCGAGGCTATTTTAGGTGCTGCGTCACCTTATTATTGGGCCAGGCCCATGTAATTTCGAAATACATAAGTATAGGCTATTTTTAGAGTCCGTATGTGTGGGGAAACAAGAGATAGGGTTGATTTTGGACCCCTCCACCAAGGGCCACGAAATTCCCCCCTCTTCCTCCATATATACAGCCCTTAGGGCATCGTTTAGACTTCGTGTTTCCTTGCCGGAGTCGGGTAGCCACGCTCCGTTTAGGCCCAAAATTTTTCGAAAACGCATTTTCCGAAAAAATTTCTGGCTATCCTATTTTTAGGTGTTTCTGAGTGTTTTGAGACAGGTGCCATTATAGGAAGTTTTTTTTGACCCATTCCCAGTTTTTGGGTCCGGGCAGTCGAAAAAAAAAATTGTCAAAAAAAAAAATTTCGTGCCCATCCTGTCAGTTTGACCTAGGAAGAGTTTTGAGACACTCGCCATTATAGTGCTTTTTCGCAAAAAAAAACAGCGAAAAAAAAGAGCGCAAAAAAAAAGAGAGCGAAAAGAAAAATTTCAGAGTGTGCTTTTCCGTTGTTTACGTGCCGCGCCGTGATTTTGTTGGTGTTCTAGGCTCGCGTCTCTAGCACAGTCTAGCCTAGGACCAGCACAGTACCGTCGTTGAGCGTTTATTCAACTTTGCATCTCTGAATTGATTATTGCTGACCCTTTTTGCTACCATACTATAAGCCTTCCCAGCTCCACATACATCTACGTCGTGTGTTTTTACTCTCCCTGGTAATCGCTCTATCCAAGCTTTGAGAGTTTTTGACTACAACGGTTGCCGATCACCGCCTGCTGTTGGGTAAGAACTGGTAAGAATTTGAGATTTGCTTGACGGATTTGTGATACACCACCACCACTTCTTAGTAGTCTGTAGGATCATATTCTTGTGTGTTTCTATTGCTGCTAACCATGCCAGGATCACAAGCCGACGAGATTGACTGGGAGAACTTATCGAACAAGGAGTTTCATGATAAGTTTCAGCAAATGATGACTGAACAGGTACAAGATGTGCTGAACAATTTTGAAGAGGCCATGGAGAAGATCACTGGCCTTGAGAAGACGTTCGAAACAAAGCTCGATAACAGATTTAATGAACTGCTTGCGCGTCTTCCACCACCGGCTGCACCTGTCGCACCTCTGCAACAACAACAACTATGCCCCCTTCCGAATCAGTATGGACGAGCACAGCGTGTTCCTATTGAGCCAGGACAAAATTCTGGTGCCGCTGCTACTGCTGTTGGTGCTTCTTTGGCTCCTGCTACTGCTCCTGCTGGTACCCAGGAGGATGATGAGTATGCGGGCGATTATGAGGATGAGGTTGATCAAAATCAGATCTACGAGCAGCCACCACCACCACCAGCAGCAGGTCGACCTCAGGTATATATTCGTAATGGTAGTCCTGCACCACCACCTCAGGTACGAGATGATGTCCATATTCCTAAACTGAAATTGAATATTCCACCATTTGAGGGTAGATATGTTCCTGATATATATCTTACTTGGGAGTTAGAAACTGAACAACGATTTACATGTTTACAATATCCTGAGGAGAGACGAGTTGCTGCTGCTGTTTGTGCTTTCACTAGTTTTGCATGTGTATGGTGGTCTGAACATTGTAGATTATATCCTATTCCAACTACTTGGGCTGCTTTGAAAACTGCTATGTGTACGCGTTGGGTTCCACCATATTATCAACGTGAATTGCTTCAAAAATTGCAGCGTTTAAGACAAGGGAAAAATTCTGTAGAAGAATATTATCAGGAATTACAAACTGGCATGATTAGATGTGGTATTGTTGAGGAGAATGAATCTATGCTTGCACGTTTTCTGGGTGGATTAAATAGAGAGATTCAGGCCATTCTAGACTATAAGGAGTATACTAATATCACTCGTTTATTCCATCTTGCTTGTAAAGCTGAACGTGAAGTGCAGGATCGACAAGCATTGGGGCGAACTAACTTTTCTGCAGGCCGACCTTCATCATGGACACCACGTGCATCTTCTACTTCAACTGCACCAGCACCTCCATCCGGTGCCACCTCCAGCCGTGATACAAGAAAGCAGGCACAACCACCATTATCTGCCAAGAGCGCACCTGCGGGGCCTGCACAACGTTCTTCTTCTTCCATGGCATCAACAGGGCACACAAGTGATATTATTTGTCGTCGTTGTAAGGGAGGAGGTCATTATGCGAGGGAATGCAAATCTCCGCGTGTGATGATTGCTACCGCGGAAGGTGGATATGAGTCTGCTAGTGACTATGATGAGGAGACATTGGCTCTTATTACACGTGAAGAACATGGTGGAGATGATTCTGATCATGAGACGCAATACATGGCTCCTGAAGACGCTGACAGGTATGAATGTTTAGTTGCTCAACGTGTTTTGAGTGTGCAGGTCACACAAGCTGAGCAAAATCAGAGGCACAATTTGTTCCATACCAAGGGAGTTGTGAAGGAACGTTCTGTGCGCGTCATAATAGACGGAGGGAGCTGCAACAACTTGGCTAGCATGGAGATGGTGGAGAAGCTTTCTCTCACCACAAGACCACATCCACATCCTTACTACATCCAATGGTTCAACAACAGCGGCAAGGTTAAGGTAACACGTACTGTTCGTGTGCATTTGAGTATCTCTACATATGCTGATTATGTTGATTGTGATGTGGTACCTATGCAAGCATGTTCCTTATTACTTGGTAGACCATGGCAATTTGATAAAAATTCTGTACACCATGGTAGAAACAATCACTATACTCTTGTTCATAAGGATAAAAATATTACTTTGCTTCCTATGACTCCTGATTCCATTTTGAAAGATGATATTAATAGAGCTAATAAAGCACAACAGGAGAAGAACAAGAGTGAAAATCAGATTGTGGCAAAAGAATTTGAGCAACAAATGAAGCCTAATAATAAACCATCTAGTGTTGCTTCTGAAATTAAATTGAAAAGTGCATGTTTATTTGCCACCAAATCTGATATTGATGAGCTAGATTTCAGCAAATCTGTTTGCTATGCTTTTGTGTGCAAAGAGGCATTATTTTCATTCGAGGACGTGCCTTCCTCTTTGCCTCCTGCTGTCACTAACATTTTGCAGGAGTTCGCTAACGTTTTTCCACAAGACGTGCCACCGGGATTACCGCCTATTCGAGGGATTGAGCATCAGATTGACATAATTCCCGGTGCTTCACTGCCAAACCGTGCACCATACCGTACCAATCCAAAGGAGACGAAGGAGATTATGCGTCAAGTACAAGAGCTTCTCGACAAAGGTTATATACGCGAATCCGTTAGTCCTTGTGCTTTTCCTATTATTCTAGTGCCAAAAAGGATGGTACATCACGTATGTGTGTTGATTGTAGAGGCATTAATAATATTACTATTCGTTATCGTCATCCTATTCCTAGGCTAGATGATATGCTTGATGAATTGAGTGGCTCTACAATATTCTCCAAAGTTGATTTGCATAGTGGCTACCATCAAATTCGTATGAAATTGGGAGATGAATGGAAAACAACATTTAAAACTAACTTTGGATTATATGAGTGGTTAGTCATGCCTTTTGGGTTAACTAATGCGCCTAGTACTTTGATGAGACTAATGAACGAAGTTTTACGTGCTTTCATTGCACGATTTGTGGTAGTCTATTTTGATGATATACTGATTTATAGCAGATCTTTGGAAGAACATTTGCAACATTTACGTGCTGTTTTTATTGCTCTACGTGATGCACGTTTGTTTGGTAACCTTGGGAAGTGCACCTTTTGCACCGACCGAGTATCTTTTCTTGGCTATGTTGTTACTCCACAGGGAATTGAAGTTGACAAAGCCAAGATTGAAGCTATTGAGAGTTGGCCGCAGCCCAAAATGGTCACACAAGTGAGGAGTTTTCTTGGCCTCGCTGGATTCTATAGGCATTTTGTGAGAGATTTCAGCACCATTGCTGCACCTCTCAACGAGCTTACAAAGAAGGATGTGCCTTTTGTTTGGGGTACCGCACAGGAAGAAGCCTTCACGGTATTGAAAGATAAGTTGACACATGCTCCTTTACTCCAACTTCCTGATTTTAATAAGACTTTTGAGCTTGAATGTGATGCTAGTGGAATTGGATTAGGAGGTGTGTTATTACAAGATGGCAAACCTGTTGCATACTTTTCTGAAAAATTGAGTGGGCCTAGTCTGAATTATTCTACTTATGATAAAGAATTATATGCTCTTGTTCGGACTTTAGAAACATGGCAACATTATTTATGGCCCAAAGAATTTGTTATACATTCTGATCATGAATCTTTGAAACATATTAAAAGTCA
>NW_021262333.1:0-1439 GCF_002162155.2 Triticum dicoccoides
TAGGTTATTTATGTTGATGTTATATGCACGAGTAGAACACAAGTGAGTTGTGGACGATACAAGTCATACTGCCTACCAGCATGTCATACTTTGGTTCAGCGGTATTGTTGGACGAGACGACCCGGACCAACCTTACGCGTACGCTTACGCGAGACCGGTTCCCTCGACGTGCTTTGCACATAGATGGCTTGCGGGCGACTGTCTCTCCAACTTTAGTTGAACCGAGTATGGCTACGCCCGGTCCTTGAGAAGGTTAAAACGGAGTCTATTTGACAAACTATCGTTGTGGTTTTGATGCGTAGGTGAGATTGGTTCTTACTTAAGCCCGTAGCAGCCACGTAAAACATGCAACAACAAAGTAGAGGACGTCTAACTTGTTTTTGCAGGGCATGTTGTGATGTGATATGGTCAAGGCATGATGCTGAATTTTATTGTATGAGATGATCATGTTTTGTAACCGAGTTATCGGCAACTGGCAGGAGCCATATGGTTGTCGCTTTATTGTATGCAATGCAATGCTTTACTTTATTACTAAACGGTAGTGATAGTCGTGGAAGCATAAGATTGGCGAGACGACAACGATGCTACGATGGAGATCAAGGTGTCGCGCCGGTGACGATGGTGATCATGACGGTGCTTCGGAGATGGAGATCACAAGCACAAGATGATGATGACCATATCATATCACTTATATTGATTGCATGTGATGTTTATCTTTTTATGCATCTTATCTTGCTTTGATTGACGGTAGCATTATAAGATGATCTCTCACTAAATTATCAAGAAGTGTTCTCCCTGAGTATGCACCGTTGCCAAAGTTCGTCGTGCCCAGACACCACGTGATGATCGGGTGTGATAAGCTCTACGTCCATCTACAACGAGTGCAAGCCAGTTTTGCACACGCAGAATACTCAGGTTAAACTTGACAAGCCTAGCATATGCAGATATGGCCTCGGAACACGGAGACCGAAAGGTCGAGCGTGAATCATATAGTAGATATGATCAACATAACGATGTTCACCATTGAAAACTACTCCATCTCACGTGATGATCGGTCATGGTTTAGTTGATTTGGATCACGTAATCACTTAGAGGATTAGAGGGATGTCTATCTAAGTGGGAGTTCTTAAATAATATGATTAATTGAACTTAAATTTATCATGAACTTAGTACCTGATAGTATCTTGCTTGTTTATGTTGATTGTAGATAGATGGCTCGTGCTGTTGTTCCGTTGAATTTTAATGCGTTCCTTGAGAAAGCAAAGTTGAAAGATGATGGTAGCAATTACACGGACTGGGTCCATAACTTGAGGATTATCCTCATTGCTGCACAGAAAAATTACGTCCTGGAAGCACCGCTGGGTGCCAGGCCTGCTGCTGGAGCAACACCAGATGTTATGAACGTCTGGCAGAGCAAAGCTGATGACTACTCGATAGTT
>NW_021262334.1:0-4294 GCF_002162155.2 Triticum dicoccoides
CAACAATCTAGCTTCTATTCTTTTGTTCCGGAGGCATTGTGATGTTGCTCTCTTCACTCTTCATCTCGAATAGTGAGGATCATGTTCTTTCCTTTTCTTATCCATTTAACCGGAGTGCCGTGTTTTCATTCGAGCTCTCTCATCTTATCTAGTTTTGCCTCCTTTCTCAACCGGAGTGCTGTCTGAAATCTTTCTTACACCTTGTGTCATTCTTTCAATAGTTCCGGAGGCAGTATGTTGTTGATCTCTTCAAGTATCCTCCCATCTTGTCAAGTTCATGTTCTATTCCTTCCATTTTCAGTCGGTGTGCTGCCCAAATTACATCATTCTTATTCCTTCTCTACCTTGTTTTAACCGGAGTGTTGTGGCTATCATTCCTCTTCTAACCAGAGTCTCATTCAAGTGCTTTCATTTGGCCAAGCTCATATTGTTTCCTTCCATTTCCAACCAAAGTGTTGTCGTAATTGATCCTTATCATTCCTTGTACATCTCGTTTCATCCGTAGTGCTTGCATGTACTTATTGCCCATTGCAACCCTTTTCTCATGTTTTTCAACCACAGGGTTCTCGTGATGTTCCTTGTTCCTCTTTTCTAACGGAGTGTTTTCAACTTTGTTCATCTTTGTTGTATTCTTTCTTTCAATTTGTTCAACCTCACAAGGTTCTTTGGTTTCACTCATTTGTGAAAGAAGCAACTTAGTTTTATCGCTTCCCCTTCCTCTTCCGTTTTCCTCCGTTGCCATCCTAGATCTCGGGACGAGATCCTCTCGTAGTGGTGGAGTGTTGTGACGCCCCGAGACCGATGCACCAGGTGTCTTCCGGTTATTCGCTGTTGTTGCCATGTCATTCGCTTGCGTGTTGCATCTTCTCATGTCACCATGTGCTTTGCATCATCTTGTTTTCAAAACTTGCATCCGTTCGGGTTCCCCAGTTTCGTCCGTTGTCCGTTCTGAGCCCAACCACACTTGCACGCGCCCGCGACATGTCCGAAATAGTATTTTTATAAGTGGCCGGAAAAATGTTCTCGGGATGGGTTGAAAGTTGGCATGCGGTGTTGTTTTGTTGTCAGTAGGCCGGAAAAATGTGCTTTCGAAGTTCGTTTGATGCCCCAACGAATAAATATAGCGGCAATAATAGCCGGTCTATCGTCGGACGTTTTCGGTCTCCGAAAACTGTTGTCGGGCTTTCCCCTCTCTTTCCTCCCTAGTTCGCCTACACAGGCCATCACCTACCGCCAGGCCCAACCTAACCTCTCTCGTCAGCCCGCGGCCCTCCTCGCACGCGCATCCGAAAGCTGTCCAGGACCCGCCCCGGGCAGTCGTCACTGTTGGATTCGGATCATCCCCAAACACCCCTAAAGTATCTTCGGTTTCTTATTTGGGCTTCCTATCCTATTTTTCTAGGACCGTCCAATTTCGATCGGATGATCCACTGTTAGGAAACATAGTAATTTCAAAATATTCCTACGCACACGCAAGATCATGGTGATGCACAGCAACGGGAGGGGAGAGTGTTGTCCACGTACCCTCATAGACCGAAAGCAGAAGCGTTAGCACAACGCGGTTGATGTAGACGTACGTCTTCACGATTCGACCGATCAAGTACCGAACGCACGGCACCTCCGAGTCCAGCACACGTTCAGCCCGCACTACAAAAAAAGACACATTCGTGACATTTTGGGCCGAACGAAAAAAAAGTCTGTCATACATATGACACTTCTATGACGATAATTGTGACAAAACCAGGTATCATCATAGATGTGGTGGGCTCCTACTTCTATGACAAAAAATCATGACAAAAAATGGGCTTTTCGTCCTGGGCGGGCCGGAGACGCAGCTGCATGACATTCTTTGGGCCGTCCATGACGGAAAAAACCATGGTAGAAGCGAGGGCGAGGAAAATTTTGGGGAGTTCCCGGTTACGGTGGGAACCCGAGCGAGGCGTTGGGCTCTAACTGAACCCGAGCGATTGCCCTGCAGGCTACGTGTTACTAAACCCGAGCGATCGATCGATGGCTGTTAACTGAACCCGATCGAGCAATTCCTTCGCTACCGCTGCTAACTGAAGCCGATCGATGCTGCCTTTGGGATGAACAGTGAGCGTTGCGGGGGGTTTTGGATGAACAATGAGCGGTGGCGTTGCCTCTGGATGAACAGGACCCCGTGGTGTGGAGGGCTGGATGAACAGTAGACGGTGGAGGGGTGCCCGTGGAGGGGTGGTTGAACAGGACCCCGTGGTGTGGAGGGCTGGATGAACAGTAGATGATGGAGGGATGGTTGAACAGTAGCCGGTGGAGTAGCGCGCGGTGGAGGCTGGATGAACAGGAATGCAACTAGAAGATTTTGTCAATCCTAAAGGTGCTGACAGAGTGAGCAAGCTCCAGCGATCCATCTATGGACTGGTGCAAGCATCTCGGAGTTGGAATATACAGACTTACAGTGAAGCCTGTATTTATAATAAAGTGAGTGGGAGCTCTGTAGCATTTCTGATATTATATGTAGATGACATATTGTTGATTGGAAATGATATAAAATTTCCGGATAGCATAAAAGGATACTTGAATAAGAATTTTTTAATGAAAGACCTCAGTGAAGCTACTTATTGGGCATCAAGATCTATAGGGGTAGATCGAGACACTTAATAGGACTTTCACAAAGTACACACCTTGGAATTTTTTTGAAGAAGTTCAAAATAGATCAGTCAAAGAAAGGGTTCTTGCCTATGTTGCAAGGTGTGAAATTGAGTAAGACTCAAAACCCGACCATAGCAGAAGATAGGGAGAGAGTGGAAGTCATTCCCTATGCCTCAGCCATAGGTTCTATAAAGCATGCCATGCCGTGTATCAGACCAATTGTGTACCTTGCCATGAGTTTGGCAAGGGGTACAATAGTGATCCAGGAGTAGATCATTGGACAACAGTCAAAATTATCCTTAGGCACCTAAAGAGGACTAAGGAAATGTTTCTTGATTATGGAGGTGACAAAGAGTTCGTCGTGAAGGGTTACGTTGATGCAAACTTTGACACTAATCCGGATGACTCTAAGTCTCAGTCTGGATACATATTGAAAGTGGGAGCAATTAGCTAGAGTAGCTCCATGCAGAGCATTGTAGACATAGAAAATTGCAAAATACACATGGATCTAAATGTGGCAGACCCATTGACTAAGCCTAGCTCTCTCACAAGCAAAACATGATCACACCTTAGTACTCTTTGGGTGTTAATCACATGGCGATGTGAACTAGATTATTGACTCTAGTAAACTCTTCGGGTGTTAGTTACATGGCGATGTGAACTAGATTACTGAATCTAGTGTAAGTGGGAGACGGAAGGAAATATGCCCTAGAGGCAATGATAAAGTTGTTATTTTATATTTCCTTATTCGTGATAAATGTTTATTATTCATGCTAGACTTTTATTGATCGGAAACCTAAATACATGTGTGAATACATAAACAAATACCATGTCCCTAGTAAGCCTCTACTAGACTAGCTAGCTCGTTGATCAAAGATGGTTAAGGTTTCCTAACCATGGACATGTGTTGTCATTTGATAATGAGATCACATCATTAGGAGAATGATGTGATGGACAAGACCCATCCGTTAGCTTAGCATTACTATCGTTCAGTTTATTGCTATTGCTTTCTTCATGTCAAATACATATTCCTTCGACTATGAGATTATGCAACTCCCGGATACCGGAGGAATGCCTTGTGTGCTATCAAACTTCACAACGTAACTGGGTGATTATAAATATTAGGATTTGTCACTCCGAGTATCGGAGAGGTATCTCTGGGCCCTCTCGGTAATACACATCATAAGCTTGCAAACATATGACTAAGGAGTTAGTCGTGAGGTGATGTATTATGGAACGAGTAAAGAGAGCTGTCAGTAACGAGATTGAACTCGGTAGGAAGATACCGACATTCGAATCTCGGGCAACTAACATACCGATAGACAAAGGGAATTACGTATGTTGTCATAACGGTTCGACCGACAAAGATGAAAGATCTTCGTAGAATATGTAGGATCCCATATGGGCTTCCAGGTTCCGCTATTGGTTATTGACCGGAGAGGTGTCTCGGTCATGTCTACATAGTTCTCGAACCCGTAGTATCCGCATGCTTAACATTCGTTGACAATATAGTATTATATGAGTTATGTGATTCGGTGACCGACTCTTGTTCGAAGTCCCGGATGAGATCATGGACATGACGAGGAGTATCGAAATGGTGCAAAGGTGAAGATCGATATATAGGATGATGGTATTAGGACACGGAAGTGTTCCGGAGGGTACG
>NW_021262335.1:0-2977 GCF_002162155.2 Triticum dicoccoides
ACCCAGATGTCTCTATTACCTTCAATATCATCTTCCGGACGAATATCAAAGGTGATAACCATATCAGGCTCAAATGCATAAGCCTTGCATAGTGCTTGCCAAGTTTTGCATTCAAAATAGGTGTATGTGTCTGCATTGTATAATTTGACATTGAAGGTATAACCATGCTTGGTCTTCAAGTAAACTCTTTTTACCTCCATAGTTTCGTTAGGACTGAAACCTATATTATCCAAGACAAAAATTCTTGCATGGCAGGTGATACGCTAGTAGAATAGTGAAAAATGAAAATTAAAAGTTGAAGCAAATGAAGCATAAGTCATGCTTAATTACGAAAAAAGACTTGTCGTTGTGACTTACTGTATCCACTTCGATGTTCTCATCCGGCTGCTGAAGCATCTATCATCAACTATGCTTCCAGTTTGTACAGTTTGTCCAGTTTCTACACGAAGTGCGTCCAGTTTTTGCCGTGACCCTCTCTACTCTTTCGCACATGCTATGCGGGTGAAATGATGATTCCATGCCAAGTTTCAACATTTTCAGAGTTCATTTTGTAGTGATTTTCAATTTCACGGTCATTTAGCTCTCTAACAATTAGGTAAATGATTGAAAAACAACAAATGATGTCAGAACATGTTGGAAATTGATGACGTCGCTTTGAATGTTGCATACTGAACACAAAAGAAGTCCGGAGTTCAAATAAGTTTTAAAAACATTGAAGTGCCCGTGTAACAGATGAGTTCTCGTCCGAAACCCTGATACTCCGAAAGGGTTTGTCCAGTTTATACAAGAAGTGCATCCAGTTTTTGTCGTGACCCTCTCTACTCTTTCGCACATGCTATGCGGGTGAAATGATGATACCATGCCAAGTTTCAACATTTTCAGAGTTCATTTTGTAGTGATTTTCAATTTCACGGTCATTTAGCTCTCTAAACAATTAGGTAAATGACCGAAAAACAACAAATGATGTCAGAACATGTTGGAAATTGATGACGTCGCTTTGAATGCTGCATACTGAACACAAAAGAAGTCCGGAGTTCAAATAAGTTATTAAAAATAAAAAAGAGGTGCAATGCTGGTTAATTTGCTTCAAGCCTTTTGGGATAGTGTAGACTGCACTGCACATAGCTCAGTGCAATCTATGCTATTCCGAAAGGCTTGAAGCTAATCAACGTGCAGGTGAGCATTGCGCCTCTTCGTCATTGTCTCTGCACTCACGGCTTATAAACCGCTCATACTGCCTTTCTCTTGGCGAGCTGGGACTAAAAATCAGCTTACTAAGAAACTCTAGTACCGGTTCATGCCATGAACCGGTACTAAAGGTCGTCGTGGGGGCCCCAGCCTGACCACAGCCGCACTGGCCTCATTAGTAACGGTTCGTGGCATGAACCGGTACTAAAGGTTGCCCACGAACCGGTACTAATGATGCCCGCCCGCCTAGCCATTGGAACCGGCACTAATGGTCACATTAGTGCCGGCTCAAATTCAAACCGGCACTGATGTGCTTCACATTTGACCCTTTTTCTACTAGTGAAGATACATAGTGGGAGAAACTGGATTTCCTCAGAGTGTAGCGCTTCCTGGCCATTGGATCTTTTCTCGGGACACGATGCTCCTTGCCCGGCGGCGGCCCGTCCTTCACCAGCTTCTCCGCATCCATCTTGCCCGAGTGCACTTTAGCACGGGCAAGCGCCCTACGGGCACCTTCGATGCAGACGGAGCGCTTGATTACTTCAAGCCGTGGACAGGCATCCACCAGCCGCCTCACCAGCCCGAAGTAGCTCCCAGGCAGAGCGTCTCCAGGCCAAAGCCGAGCTATGAGGCCCTTTATGGCCTGTTCGGCCACCTTGTGGAGCTCGACCATTTGCTTCAGCTGGTCGCTCAAAGGCACCAGGTGTCCGGCCATAGCATACTGAGACCAGAACACCTTCTCCGTCGAGCTCCCCTCCTCGGCTCGGTAGTAGGCGGCGGCATCAGACGCACTGCGGGGCAAATCTGCGAATGCTCCTGGAGAGGTCCGGACTCGGGTAAGTAACAAGTAATTCACTTTCACGTGCTTGCACGGTCCTTGATGCGCCGCGTCCTCCACCAGTCCTCCTTCTCTAGTGTCGCCTAGAGGGATGCAGCCACTACTTGCGTTGATGCTGCCCCTGCGAGCTCGCGCATGTGTTCTGCCCTGTAGGCATCACCATCAAATGCAGAAGGTCCATGTCGGGCCCAAACTCAAGGACCACCATTTCGGTGCCCCGTGGTTTAGCGACTGCCGTCACTCCAGACCGCCCCCGGCCCTGGCCTAGGGTTTGGTGGGCGCGCTCAATGCCGTCTTCCAGTGGTGGACGAGGAGATCCGGCACGAACCACGCACAGAGAGGAGCTCAACCTCTACTGCCTCTGCATGCCCCCATGTATAGCAGATCCTCATCCCTGCCTTTTCTAATTTCACCAACTCAATTTGGGTTCATAAAGAACATAGTTCATTTTCCTAACTAATGTCAGAACCATGGTGTAAATGCCAACATCTAGTTGGGATACTGGTGCATCAACCAAACATTGGTGTCTCCATAAACAGGGATTGCCTCTTTATATGTTGCTTTTGAGAAGATGTATTTTCTTTTCCTTTTAGTCTGGTGAAATAATTGTGTTGACGTCTAGATAGTCCATGCTGGTCCATTCCAATTTACCATTTTCGTAAAGTCAGATGGATTTTTCATGGTAGTGCCCAGTGGTGGTTGTTTTGTGTCACATTTCCAGATACACATGTAGTGGTGTTCTTACTGTATATGTGATAATGCCAAGGAATTTAGCTAATTAGCAATGTTTATATCTTGTAGTTTCTTAATTTCTGTATTTGAAGATGGCCTCAGTTGGTCGGAACGCAAATGTCAAGATACGCTGATCAGTTTTTGAGATGTTCCATCATGAATAAAGATGGCAACTTTTGGGGGCAAGGTTGTTTTAAAGTCAGATGATTGCTATGTCGT
>NW_021262336.1:0-914 GCF_002162155.2 Triticum dicoccoides
CAAAATGGTGAGTGTTGATAACCGACACATAAACGCACCCCGGGGATCGCAAATCGTGTAAATCGCTCTAGGACCCCAAAACGGTGAGTAATAGTGCACCAAACGGACCAGAATCGGCCAAAACTGCGATTGTTGATGACCGACACGTAAGCGCACCGTAGGGTTTGTCAATCGTGGAAATCACTTCGGGATGCCAAAACTGTGTAATAGTTCAAAAACGGGACAAAATCGGCCAAAACTGCGAGTCTTGACGACCAACAGGCAAGCACACCTTGGGGTTCGACAAAAATGGAAATCTCTTTGGGACCCCAAAACGGTGAGTAATAGTCCACGAAACGGGTCGGAATCAACAAAACCTGCGAGTGTTGATGACCGACACGTAAACGCACCCCCGGGGTTCGTCAATCGTGGAAATCACATCGGGACCCCAAAACTAAGTAATAATCCAAGAAACGGGCCAGAATCGGCCAAAACTGCGAGACTTGACGACCAACACGAAAGCACACCTTGGGGTTCGACAACAATGGAAATCGCTTTAGGACCCTAAAACGGTGAGTAATAGTCCACGAAAGGGACATAATCGACAAAAACCGCGATTGTTGATGACCGAAACATAAATGCACCAGGGGTTCGTCAATCGTGGAAATCCCCCCGGGACCCGAAACTGCGAGTAATAGTCCACAAAATGGGCCAGAATCGGCCAAAACTGCGAGTGTTGATGAACGACACGTAAGTGCATCTTTGGGTTCAACAACTATGGAAATCGCTTCGGGACCCCAAAAAGGTGAGTGATAGTCCACGAAACGGGTCAGAATTGGCCAGAACTATGAGTGTTGACGACGGGCACGTAAACGCACCCCCGGGATCGTGAATCGTGGAAATCGCTCTGGGACCCCAAAACGGTGAGTAATAGT
>NW_021262337.1:0-2593 GCF_002162155.2 Triticum dicoccoides
TGGCCTAAGCTGAGCAATATTCCAGGGTCGGTGGGTCTCCTCCTCCGATGTGCGTGAGTCCTTGTGGTCTCGAACATCGATAAGGTAATATGACCCATTGTTTAGATTCTTGCTGACCACAAAGGGTCCTTCCCAAGGTGGGGATAACTTGTGCATATCAGTCTGATCCTGGATGAGCCGGAGCACCAGATCACCTTCTTGAAAAGTTCTGGTTTTAACCTGGCGGCTGTGGTAACGGCGCAGGTCTTGCTGGTAAATCACCGAACGGGCCGCTGCAATGTCACGCTCTTCATCCAACAAGTCAAGTGCTTCCTGACATGTTTTTTCATTGTCAGCTTCAACATAAGCTGCCACATGGGGCAAGTCATGACGGATGTCACTAGGGAGAACTTCCTCTGCTCCATAAGCCATGAAAAAGGGCGTATAACCCGTAGACCTGTTAGGGTGGTATTAATGCTCCATAACATGGAAGGTAACTCCTCGACCCAACAACCCGGCATCCTCTGCAAAGGAACCATAAGCCGGGGTTTGATACCTCTTAAGATCTCTTGATTGGCTCTCTCAGCTTGACCATTAGACTGGGGGTGAGCTACTGACGATATGTCAAGCCGGATATGCTCATGTTGACAAAAATCTTCAATAGCTCCCTTTGAAAGGTTAGTACCAATGTCAGTTATAATGCTATGTGGAAAGCCAAAGCGGAAGATCACCTTCTTCATGAATTGAACCGCCGTCGTTGCATCACATTTGCTCACTGGCTCGGCCTCTACCCATTTAGTAAACTTGTCAACTGCCACCAAGAGGTGGGTCTTCTTATCCTTGGATATTTTAAAGGGCCCCACCATATCAAGCCCCTAGACTGCAAATGGACAAGTAATTGGAATCATCCTTAACTCCTGAGCCGAAACATGAGCTCGACGTGCAAATTTCTGACAACCATCACACCTTCTGACCAAGTCCTCAGCATCAGCATGAGCCATCAGCCAATAAAAACTGTGACGAAAAGCTTTGGCTACCAGAGATTTTGAACCGGCATGATGTCCACAGTCCCCTTCATGGATTTCACGGAGGATCTCACAACCTTCTTCCGGAGACACACAACGCTAAAACGCCCCTGTAACACTACAATGATGCAACTCTCCATTGACAATAGTCATTGACTTGGACTGCTGGATTATCTGTCTGGCCAAAACCTCATCCTCAGGTAACTTGCCCCGGGTCATATACGCCAAATAGGGAACCGTCCAATCCGGGATAACATGAAGAGCTGCCACCAATTGAGCCTCTGGATCAGGAATAGCCAAATCCTCCTCTGTGGGTAACTTGACCGACGGGTTATGAAGGACATCAAGAACAACGTTGGGCGGCACCGGTTTACGTTGAGAACCCAGCCAGCTTAAAGCGTCTACCGCTTCATTCTTCCTCCGGTCCACATGCTCAACCTGGTAACCCTTGAAATGACCAGCGATAATATCCACCTCCTATCGATAAGCCGCCATGAGTGGATCCTTAGAGTCCCAAGTACCTAATACTTGTTGAGCTACCAAATCTGAGTCACCAAAACACCTAACCCGGCTCAAGTTCATCTCCTTAGCCACTCGAAGACCATGGAGTAAAGCCTCATATTCAGCTGCATTGTTAGTGCAAGGAAACAATAAACGGAGGACATAACAAAATTTATCACCTCGAGGGGAAGCTAGCACAACTCCAGCCCCCGAGCCCTCCAATTTCCTGGACCCATCAAAGTGAAGAGTCCAATATGTGTTATCCGGCTTTTCCTCTGGTGTCTGCAATTCTGTCCAATCATTGATGAAATCGACAAGTGTCTGGGACTTGATTGCCGTCTGAGGCATATACTTTAACCCATGAGGTCCAAGCTCAATGGCCCACTTGGCAACCCAGCCAGTTGCCTCCCTGTTTTGAATTATATCCCCCAAAGGGGCAGAGCTGACCATAGTGATGGGGTGACCCTGAAAATACTGTTTAAGCTTCCGGCTTGCCATAAAAACTCCATACACCAGCTTCTGCCAATGTGGGTATCTTTGCTTGGACTCAATGAGTACTCCACTGATATAATAAACCGACCGTTAAACCGGATATTCTTTGCTTGCCTCCTTCCACTCTACCACAATAGCCACACTGACAGCCCGGGCATTAGCAGCCACATATAACAGCAATGGCTCTTTATCAATGGGAGCGGCAAGGACGGGAGGCTCGGCTAATTGTTTCTTCAAGTCCTCAAACGCCGCATTAGCCGCATCACTCCAGACAAAATTATCTGTCTTTTTCGTCATCTGATACAGAGGGATAGCTTTCTCCCCCAACCGGCTGATAAACCGGCTCAATGCTGCAATACGACCTGCCAGACGTTGAACATCATTGATGCACACCGGTTTAGCCAGAGAAGTAATTGCCTTGATTTTTTTTGGGTTAGCCTCAATACCCCTGTTAGACACCAGAAAACCCAAGAGCTTGCTTGCCGGTACACCAAAAACACACTTGGCCGGATTAAGCATCATCTTATAGACCCGGAGATTATCAAAAGTTTCCTTTAAGTCATCTATTAATGTCTCCTCCTTTATGGACTTCACCA
>NW_021262338.1:0-907 GCF_002162155.2 Triticum dicoccoides
AAAAAAATAAAAAAAATGATAAAAATGTCAAAAAAATAAAAGAAAATAAGTTTGCCATGTCATATGTGGTCTAGTTGTTGGGAAAATTTACAAATATAAATTTCGACTTTATTTGCAAAATATCTCTGGAACTTTGTAAAATGGGCATAACTTTTGCATACGAACTCGGATTAAAAAGTTTTATATATGAAAAATCATCTACTCGAAAAGTTACATCCGAATTTAACTGGGGGAACCCCGTTAAACATTTTCAAAATCCCCAAAAACCTAACACAAAAAAAGTTACAGGGCTTTCAAGATCTAGAGGCAAAAAAATAAAAATAAAAGGTTTGGGATACTTCGTAAGTATGCATGACCGATTTGGGATGATTCCAAGGGAAACAAACAAACCTTTCTCAAATTCATGGCGGCAACTTACACCTAATGCACGTGAACATGGAGAAAGTCACTTCTTTCATCCAAGCATAAGCTTCATGAACAGAACACGAAGGCATTGCTTACAAGGTTTTCAACACTAGGTTGATGTTCAACATGAATCATGGGGGAGACAAAAATGCTGCTGATGGGCTCAACAACAACTCATCAGAATTTTCCATATTACTGGACTTCCACCATCATGTGAACACGGTTATAGCAATGGTCAGACCAAAAGATGTAATGGTGTATGCTCGAGGGATCAACCACGAGTGAGACAACATTATGAAAATCGTTGGTTCTGATTTGACTTGACGATAGCCCATACTCAATTCAAAGTCTTGACAAGGCAATAGATCAAACAACTGATCACGAAGACCAATCAATGGAGATATCATCTTTATTCAACACACACACACGCACAAAAGATATCCCTTAACATGAACTAAGTCAGACAAGCTTTTATCTTCCAACTCTCCAAGTTGTTGTTTAG
>NW_021262338.1:2597-4466 GCF_002162155.2 Triticum dicoccoides
ATATTATGAAGTGCAGAAAAATAGATACAATATATTCTTGAAATAGACAACTCGCGCACAATCCATTTCCAAAAAAGCAGCCTAATATGCATTTTCTGCAAGTGGCTACATATGAACTCTTGGGCACCATACTAAAACTTCAGCAAGATAGTTCTTAAATTTAACAGGGGAGGTAGCGCAAAATTTCAGTTGAAAACTAACGAAGAATATCTGACATAGGCTCAGTAAAACAGTTCTTGAATTTACCAAAGGTGCAACACAAAATTTCAGTGAAAACATAAGTTAAAACATGTTGCAACCTGGATGCGACGGTTTTCTTTGTTTTATTCTGTTACCCCTTGATAATGGAACATGATCCCTTTTTTGGATCGAATGAAAAAAATGAGGTAAAAAATCTAACATGTCACCGAAAGTGACACACAGGAAAAACACCACCTATTTGTAGGAGGTTTATGAGAGCTATTGGTTTGATTCTGTTATTAGCATATTAGTTGATCATCTCCTTCTCTTAAAACATGTCTCTTTCTCAAGTTATGTTACTTCTTTATCACTCCCACTGCAGAACAGAACCTCATTGCCAAGTGCCAACTGATTCATAGTCAATTCTCCTGATCTAACACCCAATAGAATTGGTTATTTGCTTTTTTTTGTTTCACCAATGAGTTGTCTTAAAACAAGAAAATATCAGTTATCAAATGAATGCAAGATTTATAGTTAGACTGATGTATGATACTATTTTTGCTGGCCCTCTTATGTTTCTGTCTAGTTCATACAGTTAAGCATATATGCGCTGGATCATACATGTTATCTCTACCATAAAGCACTAAGTTTACATTATATTATAACCACATACCATATATGTATTGAGTTTAACTTGACTCTTCTGATTTGTAATGGCCATCTGCTCAAGCGTTTCGCTGAATCTTATTTTTCAGCAAATTCTGCAAGTGGAGCTTAGAAGGATTGTTCTAAACTGATGAAGAAGCTATGTGCCTTTTAGCAAATTTCTTTATGTTTGCATAGTATTTGCTCTTCGAACATGAACCTTAGAAAATTTCAGAAAATTGTTACTAAGTTATGTTTCATGTATGACAGATTGTAATTGGGAATAGGTACACTTATGTCAAAGAAGTATACAGATTTACCATCTTGTAAACTGAACTTATATATTTTTGAAATTGATGTCTTGATTTATGCGGGATGTCTGTTTGCTGTCAAAACCTGGACGTCCGATTCAAACTTTTTTTTTGAGAACCAGTTTGTGCATGTGTGACTTCTGTGGCTTGCACTTGTAGCCAGGTGCTAGCCGTTGTGCGTGTATGACTTTTTTAGCTTGCACTTGCAGTTGGGCGTTGGCCGTCTTGCCGCCCAGTCAGCTAGGCGATGTATGTTGCGTGCTTGCTGCTTGTTTGCTTGGTGCCACTCTTGTTGTAATGTTGTTGTTGTTCGAGTGACGTCGGTTGCTGCTGGTGCTATGGATGACTCTTGTGATGTACCGGCGGGAGTGTGTGGCTGTTCTTCAAAAAAAAATTTACTAGCACACGAGCAACTTTCTTTTCAAGGATTCATGCTAGTACATCACTGGTGTACTAGACTGCCAATTAGTGCTTGATTGGTGTTATAGTTGTACCACTGGACAGTTCAAAAGCTAAGCTATCAATTGTTGGTGGTCTTCCGCTCCTTTTCCCATGTCATTTATGATCATTGTAATAGGGAACGTAATCGAGTAGCTCATGAACTAGCAAGGTTAGCTAGGTTTTCTTCTCCGAGTGTTTGGATGGATAACGCCCCTGATGAGGTTATCCCTTTACTTGTAAACGATGCTACTTTACTTATGAATGAATAAAGGAGAAGAAGTTTATCAAAAAA
>NW_021262339.1:0-1561 GCF_002162155.2 Triticum dicoccoides
GCCGTTGGTGCTCTGCTTTTACACGTCGACAGACGTCGCAATTAGCAATATACTGAGCAATTTCTCTCTTCATCCTAGTCCACCAGAACCTCTGGCGTAGGTCCTGATACATCTTAGTACTACCGGGATGAATAGTGAGAGGGGATTCATGAGCCTCCTTAAGGATTAACTGCCGTAGCTGCTGGTTCTTGGGAACCACTAGACGGTTCTCAAAGTACACAACACCATGATCATTTGTGGAGAAACAACTAGCACCTCCGCTAGCAATGTTCTCTTTGATTTTAGATATTCCCTTATCTCGCTTTTGGGCAGCGATGATTTGATCCGTAAGAGTAGGTTTTGCCACCAAGGTGGAAAGAAATCCTTGAGGAACAATGTGAAGGTTAAGCTTCCGAAATTCCTCATGGAGAAGCGGTTGACTTTGTTGTAACATCAGATTGTTACAATAAGATTTACGACTTAGCGCATCAGCCATGATGTTGGCTTTCCCTGGGGTGTAGGTTATTCCTAAGTCGAAGTCTGTGATCAATTCAACCCAACGTCTTTGCCTGAGATTCAGATCCGGTTGGGTGAAAATGTACTTCAGACTTTGGTGATCAGTGAATATTTCGCAACGATTACCGAGGAGGTAATGTCGCCAGGTCTTAAGTGCATAGACTACAGCTGCAAGCTCTAGATCATGAGTAGGATAATTCTCCTCGTGTGGGTGCAATTGCCGTGAAGCGTAGGCAATTACGTGTCGATCTTGCATGAGAATGCAACCTAGTCCTTGTCGCGAGGCGTCGCAGTAGATAACAAAGTCCTTAGAGAAGTCTGGCGGTACCAGTACGGGAGCAGAAGTCAGGCGTCTTTTCAGTTCCCGAAAGCTGTGCTCACATTGTGGAGTCCACTCGAACTTCTTATCTTTCTTGAGGAGTTCGGTTAGAGGTTTGGCAACTTTGGAGAAGTTCTCGACAAAGCGACGGCAATAGCTCGCTAAGCCTAGAAAACTCCGAACTTGCTTGACCGATTCAGGTGGAGTCCAGTTAAGGACGGCTTGAACTCGCTCAGGGTTAACAGCAATACCTTTACCAGATATTACATGACCCAAATAGGTCACTTCTGACAACCAGAATTCACATTCAGAAAATTTGGCATAAAGGCGATGCTCTCGAAGTTTCTGCAACACTAGCCTTAGATGTTCGGCATGTTCTTCCTCGTTCTTGGAGTAGATGAGTATATCATCGAGGTAAACCACGACGAATTTATCCAAATACTCCATGAAGATTGAGTTCATTAACCGAGAAAAGGTGGCTGGAGCGTTGGTTAAACCGAAGGACATGACGGTGTACTCGTATTGGCCGTAACGAGTAACAAAGGCCGTTTTAGGGATGTCCCCGTTTCTGATTTTGATTTGATGGTAGCCCAACCTCAAATCCATCTTGGAGAAGACTGAGGATCCAGCGAGCTGATCGTACAGGTCGTTGATCCTGGGGAGTGGATATTTGTTCTTGATGGTGACCAAATTGACAGGTCGGTAATCTACAACCATCCGGTCCGTACCATCCTTCTTCTTGACGAA
>NW_021262340.1:0-1550 GCF_002162155.2 Triticum dicoccoides
TTATAGCAAGGCACACATCAGGTCTGGTACACAGCATTGCATACATGATAGAGCCTATGGCTGAAGCATAGGGAACATCTTTCATTTTCTCTCTATCTTCTGCAGTGGTCGAGCATTGAGTCTGACTCAACTTTACACCTTGTAACACAGGCAAGAACCCTTTCTTTGCTTGATCCATTTTGAACTTCTTCAAAATCTTGTCAAGGTATGTGCTTTGTGAAAGTCCAATTAAGCGTCTTGATCTATCTCTATAGATCTTTATGCCTAATATGTAAGCAGCTTCACCGAGGTCTTTCATTGAAAAACTCTTATTCAAGTATCCCTTTATGCCATCCAGAAATTCTATATTATTTCCAATCAGTAATATGTCATCCACATATAATATCAGAAATGCTACAGAGCTCCCACTCACTTTCTTGTAAATACAGGCTTCTCCGAAAGTCTGTATAAAACCAAATGCTTTGATCACACTATCAAAACGTTTATTCCAACTCCGAGAGGCTTGCACCAGTCCATAAATGGAACTTTGTTAGCTCCCTTTGGATCGACAAAACCTTCCAGTTGCATCATATACAACTCTTCTTCCAGAAATCCATTCAGGAATGCAGTTTTGACATCCATCTGCCAAATTTCATAATCATAAAATGCGGCAATTGCTAACATGATTCGGACAGACTTAAGCATCGCTACGGGTGAGAAGGTCTCATCGTAGTCAACCCCTTGAACTTGTCGAAAACCTTTTGCGACAAGTCGAGCTTTGTAGACAGTAATATTACCGTCAGTGTCAGTCTTCTTCTTGAAGATCCATTTATTCTCAATTGCTTGCTGATCATCGGGCAAGTCAACCAAAGTCCATACTTTGTTCTCATACCTAGATCCCATCTCAGATTTCATGGCTTCAAGCCATTTTGCGGAATCTGGGCTCACCATCGCTTCTTCATAGTTCGTAGGTTCATCATGATCTAGCAGCATGATTTCCAGAACAGGATTACCGTACCACTCTGGCGCGGATCTCACTCTGGTTGATCTAGGAGGTTCAGTAGTATCTTGTCCTGAAGTTTCATGATCATTATCATTAGCTTCCTCACTAATTGGTGTAGGTGTCGCAGAAACAGTTTTCTGTGATGTACTACTTTCCAATAAGGGAGCAGGTACAGTTACCTCATCAAGTTCTACTTTCCTCCCACCCACATCTTTCGAGAGAAACTCCTTCTCCAGAAAGTTTCCGAATTTAGCAACAAAAGTCTTGCCTTCGGATCTGTGATAGAAGGTGTATCCAATAGTTTCCTTTGGATATCCTATGAAGACACATTTCTCCGATTTGGGTTCGAGCTTATCAGGTTGAAGCTTTTTCACATAAGCATCGCAGCCCCAAACTTTCAGAAACGACAACTTTGGTTTCTTGCCAAACCATAGTTCATAAGGCGTCGTCTTAACGGATTTTGATGGTGCCCTATTTAACGTGAATGCGGCTGTCTCTAAAGCAGAACCCCAAAACGATAGCGGTAAATCAGTAAGAGACATCATAGATCACACCATATCTAGTAAAG
>NW_021262341.1:0-1652 GCF_002162155.2 Triticum dicoccoides
GCTCTGGGACGCCAAAACGGTGAGTAATAGTACACAAAACGACCAGAAATTGGCCAAAATTGTGAGTGTCATTGACCGACACGTAAATGCACCACGGGGTTCGTAAATCGTGGAAATCACGCTTGGACCCAAGAACAGAGTAGTAGTCCAAGAAACGGGCCAGAACCGGCCAAAACTGCGAGTGTTGATGACCGACACGTAAATGCACCCTGCGGTTCGTTAACCGTGGAAATCACTCCGGGGCCCCAAAACAGTGAGTAATAGTCCATGAAACAGGCCAGAATCAGCCAAAACTGTGAGTGTAGATGACTAACACGTAAGTGCGCCTTGGGGATCAACCACTATGGAAATCACTTCAGGACTAGAAAACGGTGACTAAAAGTCCACAAAATGCGTTAGAATTGGCCAAAACTGTGAGTGTTCATAACCAACACGTAAGCGCACCCAGGGGTTCGTTAATCGTGGAAATTATTTCGGGGCCCCAAAACAATGAGTAATTGTCCACGAAACGGGCCAGAATTGGCCAAAACTACTAGTATTGATGACCGACATGTAAACGCACCCCGCGGTTCGTTAATCGTGGAAATCACACCGGGGCCCCAAAACAGTGAGTGTTTATTGCCGACACCTAAACGCACCTTGGAGTTCAACAACTATGGAAATCGCTTCTGGACCCCTAAATGGTGAGTAATAGCCCACGAATCGCGTCAGAATTGGCCAAAACTGTGAGTGTTGACGACAGACACGCAAACGCACTACGGGGATTGTCAATCGTGGAAATTGCTCTGGGACGCCCAAACGGTGAGTAATAGTGCACGAAACGGACGAGAATTGGCCAAAATTGTGTGTGTTTATGACCGACACGTAAATGCACCCCGGAGTTCGTCAATCGTGGAAATCACTCCGGACGCCAAAACTAAGTAATAATGCAAGAAATGGGCCAAAATCGGCCCAAAGTGCGCTTGTTGATGATCGACACGTAAGCGCACCATGGGGTCAAACAACCATGGAAATCACTTCGGGGCCCCAAAATGGTGAGTAATAGTCCATGAAACGGGCCAGAATCGGCCAAAACTGTGAGTGTTGATGACCGACACGTAAACGGACCTTAGAGTTCAACCACTATGGAATCGCTTCAGGACCCCTAAATGACGAGTAATTGTCCACGAATCGCGTCAGAATTGGCCAAAACTGTGAGTGTTGGCGACAGAGACGCAAACGCACCTCGGGGATTGTATATCGTGGAAATCGCCCTGGGACGCCAAAACGGTGTGTAATAGTACACAAAACGGACCAGAAATTGGCCAAATTTGTGAGTGTCATTGACCGACACGTAAACGCACCATGGGGTTTGTAAATCGTGGAAATCACGCTTGGACATAAAAATAGAGTAATAGTCCAAGAAACGGGCCAGAATCGAACAAAACTGTGAGTGTTGATGACCGACACGTAAACGGACCTTAGGGTTCAACCACTATGGAATCGCTTCGGGACCCCTAAATGATGAGTAATAGTCCATGAATCGCGTCAGAATTGGCCAAAACTGTGAGTGTTGGCGACAGACACGTAAACGCATGCCGGGGATTGTAAATCGTGGAAATCGCTCTGGGACGCCAAAACGGTGAGTAATAGTACACAAAACGACCAGAAAT
>NW_021262342.1:0-1921 GCF_002162155.2 Triticum dicoccoides
TCGCTTCTAAGCACCACGTGATGATCGGGTGTGATGGATTCTTACGTTCACATACAACGGGTGTAAGACAGTTTTACACAGCAAAAACACTTAGGGTTAACTTGACGAGCCTAGCATGTGCAGACATGGCCTCGGAACACGGAGACCGAAAGGTCGAGCATGAGTCGTATAGTAGATACGATCAACATGAAGATGTTCACCGACGTTAACTAGTCCGTCTCACGTGATGATCGGACACGGCCTAGTTGACTCGGATCATGTGATCACTTAGATGACCAGAGGGATGTCTATCTAAGTGGGAGTTCATAAGATGAACTTAATTATCCTGAACATAGTCAAAAGACCTTTTGCAAATTATGTCGTAGCTCGCGCTTTAGTTCTACTGTTTTAGATATGTTCCTAGAGAAAATATAGTTGAAAGTTGATAGTAGCAATTATGCGAACAGTAGAAAGCTTATGTCCTTAATGCACTGCTCAGTGTGTTGAACCCCAAACATCGTCTGTGGATGTTTCGAACATCGAACATACACGTTTTGATAACTACGTGATAGTTCAGTTAAATGGTTTAAGTAGAGGCACCAAAGACGTTTTCGAAACGTCGCGGAACATATGAGATGTTTTGAGGGCTGAAATTGGGATTTCAGGCTCGTGCCCACGTCAAGAGGTATAAGACCTCCAACAATTTTCTTAGCCTACAAACTAAGGGAGAAAAGCTCAATCGTTGAGCTTGTGCTCAGATTGTCTGAGTGCAACAATCACTTGAATCAAGTGGGAGTTAATCTTCCAGATGAGATAGTGATGTTTCCCCAAAGTCATTGCCACCGAGCTGCTAGAGCTTCGTGATGAACTATAACATATCAGGGATAAATAAGATGATCCTTGAGGTATTCACGATGTTTGACACCGCGAAAGTAGAAATCAAGAAGGAGCATCAATCGTTGATGGTCAGTGAGACCACTAGTTTCAAGAAGGGCAAGGGCAAGAAGGGATACTTCATGAAATGGCAATTCAGCTGCTGCTCTAGTGAAGAAACCCAAGGTTGAACCCAAACCCGAGACTGAGTGCTTCTGTAATAAGGGGAACAGCCACTGGAGCAGAATTACCCTAGATACTTGGTAGATGAGAAGGCTGGCAAGGTCGATAGAAATATATTGGATATACATTATGTTAATGTGTACTTTACTAGTACTCCTAGTAGCACTAGGGTATTAGATACCGGTTCGGTTGCTAAGTGTTAGTAACTCGAAATAAAAAGCTACGGAATAAACGGAGACTAGCTAAAGGTGAGCTGACGATATGTGTTGGAATTGTTTCCAAGTTTGATGTGATCTAACATCGCACGCTCCCTCTACCATCAAGATTAGTATTAAACCTGAATAAGTGCTCTTGCACCTAAAGGAATGGTTTATTGAATCTCGATCGTAGTGATACACATTTTCATGCCAAAAGATATAAGATAGTAATGATAGTACCACTTACTTGTGGCACTGCCATGTAATTCATAATGGTATAAAACGCATGAAGAAGCTCCATGTTGATGGATCTTTGGACTCACTCGTTTTTGAAAAGTTTGAGACATGCGAACCATGTCTATTGGTGTATATGCATGAAGAAACTCCATGCAAATGGACCGTTCGGACTCACTTGATTTTGAATCACTTGAGATATGCAAATCATACCACATAGGCAAGATGACTGAAAAGCCTCGGTTTCAATAAGATGGAACAAGATAGCAACTTGTTGGAAGTAACACATTTTGATGTGTGCAGTCCAATAAGTGCTGAGGCATGCAGTGAATATCGTTATGTTCTTACTTCACAGATGATTCGAGTAGATGTTGAGAATATTTACTTGATGAAACACAAGTCTGAATTATTGAATGGTTCAAGTAATTTCAGAGTGAAGTAGAAGATCATTGTGA
>NW_021262343.1:0-878 GCF_002162155.2 Triticum dicoccoides
AGGGATACAGTGCCACTCGAGGCAATTCAGTTAGAGAGCGATCTGACTTATGAGGAGAAGCCTATTAAGATTCTTGAGACTGCAGAGAGGATCACTCGAACCAAGATCATCAGGTTCTGCAAAGTTCAGTGGAGTCACCACACCGAGGAGGAAGCTACCTGGGAAAGAGAAGAAGATCTCAGGCAGGACCATCCACACCTTTTTGCTGGCCAACCCGAATCTCGAGGACGAGATTCATCTTAAGGGGGGTAGGTTTGTAACATCCCAATTTTTATTAAATTCGGATGTTAATAGAATCATTCAATGCATATCATATTTCTTTGCATTTTTGGAGTTTTTAAAAAAATATTCAAATAATATTTTCCACTCGAGAAAAACAAATGAGAGGGGATAAGATGACTTCCTCAAAATATAAAAGAGTGGGAAATTTTATTTTGAATATTATTTGAAGTTTTGGAGTTTATTTGGTATTTTTTTTTATCTGCAAAAAGTGCATTAATTGCATTAGGAAATATTTTCAAAATGTTCTGTGCTTAAGTTAATGTTCATTAGGCTTTAAATATTGCATAGTTATTTTATAAATTATTGTGGTGTTTTTATTAATTCTTTTGAATTAATTATGACCACTTTAGTGTTCTGTTTAAAAAAAAACACGCACGCACTCACCCGCCTGGACCGAAACCAGTTCGGCCCAGGGACGCGCGCGCCTAGCCAGCGCGCCAGGCCAGCCAGCCCACTGGCCATTTGGCCCCAGGCCAGCCCCAGCGCCCGACGCTTTCCGCCCGGTCGACCGCCCGCGCCCGCCCTCGCTCGCTACCGCCGCCGCCACTGACTGGTGGGCCCCGCTCCACCTCATCTTCCCCAACCTCCCGCTTCTC
>NW_021262344.1:0-1242 GCF_002162155.2 Triticum dicoccoides
AGGGATACAGTGCCACTCGAGGCAATTCAGTTAGAGAGCGATCTGACTTATGAGGAGAAGCCTATTAAGATTCTTGAGACTGCAGAGAGGATCACTCGAACCAAGATCATCAGGTTCTGCAAAGTTCAGTGGAGTCACCACACCGAGGAGGAAGCTACCTGGGAAAGAGAAGAAGATCTCAGGCAGGACCATCCACACCTTTTTGCTGGCCAACCCGAATCTCGAGGACGAGATTCATCTTAAGGGGGGTAGGTTTGTAACATCCCAATTTTTATTAAATTCGGATGTTAATAGAATCATTCAATGCATATCATATTTCTTTGCATTTTTGGAGTTTTTAAAAAAATATTCAAATAATATTTTCCACTCGAGAAAAACAAATGAGAGGGGATAAGATGACTTCCTCAAAATATAAAAGAGTGGGAAATTTTATTTTGAATATTATTTGAAGTTTTGGAGTTTATTTGGTATTTTTTTTATCTGCAAAAAGTGCATTAATTGCATTAGGAAATATTTTCAAAATGTTCTGTGCTTAAGTTAATGTTCATTAGGCTTTAAATATTGCATAGTTATTTTATAAATTATTGTGGTGTTTTTATTAATTCTTTTGAATTAATTATGACCACTTTAGTGTTCTGTTTAAAAAAAAACACACGCACGCACTCACCCGCCTGGACCGAAACCAGTTCGGCCCAGGGACGCGCGCGCCTAGCCAGCGCGCCAGGCCAGCCAGCCCACTAGCCATTCGGCCCCAGGCCAGCCCCAGCGCCGACGCCTTCCGCCCGGTCGACCGCCCGCGCCCGCCCTCGCTCGCTACCGCCGCCGCCACTGACTGGTGGGCCCCGCTCCACCTCATCTTCCCCAACCTCCCGCTTCTCCCGCAGGATGAGCACGCGCACGCGCTCCCGAACCCGCCGGCCAAAGCTCTCGGGATAGAGCTTATCCCGCTGCTCCCCGACGCCCTCCCCTCGCCTATATAAAGGCCAAGACCCCCCTCTTCCATCCTCGCCGTCCCGCATCTTCCCACGCCGCCCCTACCGCTCGTCGTCGCCGTTCGCATCTCGCCGGAGCTCCGAGCCCCGCCGTCCTCGCCCCGCCCCGTCCGGACGTCGCCGACGCACGCCGCCACCACCTTCGCGACGCCCTCGACGCGCCGCACCTCCCCGTCTTCTTCCCCGACGCCGAGGACCGCCGTAGCCGCCGTCCCCTCCGCCACCGACGCCGCGCCGCCGTCTTCGTCGT
>NW_021262345.1:0-1007 GCF_002162155.2 Triticum dicoccoides
GTCTCCTCCTTCTTGATCCAGCAAGGGGGAAGGAGAGGTTGATGAAGATCCAGCAGCACGACGGCGTGGTGGTGGATGCAGGGCGTCACAGCAGCAGGGCTTCGCCGAGACTACGAGGGAGAGACGTAACGGGGGGAGGTGGAGGCGCCAGGGGCTGGTGTGTGAAGTCCCTCCTCTCCCCCACTATATATAGGGGTGCCAGGGGGGCGCCGGCCCTAGTAGATGAGATCTACTAGGGGGGGCGGCGGCCTAGGGGAGGTTTCCCTCCCCCCCCAAGGCACCTAGGGGTGCCTTCCACCACTAGGACTCCTCCTAGGGGGAAACCCTAGGCGCATGGGCCTATAGGGGCTGGTGCCCTTGGCCCATGATGGCCAAGGCGCACCCCCTACAGCCCATGTGGCCCCCCGGGACAGGTGGCCCCACCCGGTGGACCCCCGGGACCCTTCCGGTGGTCCCGATACAATACCGATAACCCCGAAACTTGTCCCGATGCCCGAAACAGCACTTCCTATATATAATTCTTTACCTCCGGACCATTCCGGAACTCCTCGTGACGTCCGGGATCTCATCCGGGACTCCGAACAACATTCGTGTTTCTGCATATACATATCTTCATAACCCTAGCGTCACCGAACCTTAAGTGTGTAGACCCTACGGGTTCGGGAGACATGCAGACATGACCGAGACGCTCTCAGTCAATAACCATCAGCGGGATCTGGATACCCATGATGGCTCCCACATGCTCCTCGATGTTGTCATCGGATGAACCACTATGTCGAGGATTCGATCAAACCCTGTATGCAATTCCCTTTGTCAATCGGTACGTTACTTGCCCGAGACTCGATCGTCGGTATCCCAATACCTTGTTCAGTCTCGTTACCGGCAAGTCACTTTACTCGTACCGTAATGCATGATCCTGTGTCCAACACCTTGGTCACATTGAGCTCATTATGATGATGCATTACCGAGTGGGCCCAGAGATACCTCTCCGTCATACGGAGTGACAA
>NW_021262346.1:0-2141 GCF_002162155.2 Triticum dicoccoides
AGGCAACCAGTGGGACCTCATGGACTGCTACCTCCAGGTTCGTCCCCTCCTCCTCATGCTCCGCCTGAATCGCGATGGGGAATGTGTTGTCTGATGCGGGTGGATTTGGTTAGATTCTCGAGCTGGAGGAGGCCATCGCGTGGATGATGGTCATCCATGTCACCGGGACCAAAGGGAAGGTGAATCACGAGATAACATGTAATAACTCTCTCCAATTACAATACCAGATGTTGTGACGCTTTCATTTCTACTATACTGTTTGTCAGTAATGGGGCATTCTAATTTGGTTCTGACATCTAAGCAACTATTGTGCAACAATGAAGTTTTACCAAATCAATAGTTTAGTGCTATTTGGCACTGACATGCAGTGTAACCAGTTATAGAGTTCCCCAATCTTTTCTTAGACTGATTTGCCACTGTGCAGTTGGTGCCAAGGATTCGGAAAGTTGAACTAATACCAAGAACCATGTCGCCGCCACATTCATTCTATCCCATTACTCATTTTCTTCGTAAGTTCCTACCATATGGTTTATGTTGATTTATTCTACTCATAATCATAATTCACTCGCCGCTGTCGCCGCCACTTTGAGGCCTTAGCCACCAAGCAGCATCCTTTGTCGTGAGGTTTAATTTAGGACATGCTTCTCTGAATTTCTATGAGATTAATTCAGTATATGTTTCTCTGAATGTTATCCTGCCAATCGGTAGTTGTTTGATGATAAGCTTGTCGATTTCCAGTTACATTATATTAGTCAAGTTTGAAGGTTCTGAAGTATGAACTTTGAACTACTATGTGTGTCCACTCCGTAAAGAAGAAATGGTACTCTATTTTATTTTTTAAATAAATGACAATTATATTTCCAAATGTTTACATCATTGCTGTAGGGCTGAACGGCTCTGAACCCCATATTTCAGGGTCACTATGGTTGGTGATAAACGATTTTACGAGCATCAAAGTTTGTCCTACAATATATCTATATGGTATCTAGCTTAGCAAATTTTCATATTTTTGATAAAATGGAATTCCTTTTACTCGCAAAAAAAGGAATTGACCTTTAATTAGTGTTTAGAGAATTCACTAAAAGTTGTTATAGGATTTATAATCGACTTAAATGAGATTTTCCATTTTATGCTCTTCAATTCATATTTCATATATATGGAGCCGCTCGCCACGGCAGCCGCTGGAGCCGGAGCCGCCCGCCCCGCAACACCGCCACGGAGTTGAGATCGTATGGTGATGTACTGGTGGCCCTGGAGACATACAAGATCGATGAGGTAACATGTCGTTCAAGTTTCACTACGACAATTTGATTGATCTAGGCTATGACTGTGTTCAAAGGTCGTGAATCTGGTAATGTCGTATGCATGCATGTGCGTTAACTATTTTTGTTGGGTATCTTCAGAGATGCTCAGAACATCCATACATATGTACGATGACTATGCCGCAGAGGACGATGAGCATGAGGAGAAGCTGAAGAAGGAAACGTTTGTGTTGTTCTTCTTAGCTACTTGCATGAGCTCTCACCTTTTTGATTCATAGAATGATGAACTGACCACGATGATCTCACGCTGCTTTGATTTGTAGATTGCCGACTTCCCCACATATTATGGTTCGTAGTTGCTGAATCACCCTTTTTGTTGCTTGCGCCTTAATTCGGTAATCCATCTACTAGCCTTTTGTTGAACAACACAAGTGAAATGTATGCAAGTACACAATTTATTTTAGGTTTGAAAGGCACTTAAGAGTTAAGACACTAGCTATAAACCTACCAACAAGGGGAATGTCTATGTGTCTGTGTGCAGTGTCCTTCTAATCGGTGGGGGTTATAAAGTGTGGCTGTGGGCACTTAATTAAGCATAATCCTGTTGTGGTAGAGGAGGAACCGGGTTTACCTCCAATGGAGAGAAGCATTGCTAGCTAATTTTGCCTCTTTATCAAGTGGGTTATTGTATTGGGAGCTGCCAGTGCTTATTGTGGTGTCATATACCAAAATTTCTTTTTAGTTCATCAGTTCAGTCCAATCTTGCAGAACAAAAACAAATAAAGTGCATAGAAATATTGAATTTGATAGAATTTATATGATGTTTCAAGGAACCGCGTGCTGCACTCTATGTTGTCATGTTGAATGGAAGCAACAACG
>NW_021262347.1:0-1253 GCF_002162155.2 Triticum dicoccoides
AGAAATCCATTCAGGAATGCAGTTTTGACATCCATCTGCCAAATTTCATAATCATAAAATGCGGCAATTGCTAACATGATTCGGACGGACTTAAGCATCGCTACGGGTGAGAAGGTCTCATCGTAGTCAATCCCTTGAACTTGCCGAAAACCTTTTGCGACAAGTCGAGCTTTGTAGACAGTAACATTACCATCAGCGTCAGTCTTCTTCTTAAAGATCCATTTATTCTCAATTGCTTGCTGATCATCGGGCAAGTCAACCAAAGTCCATACTTTGTTCTCATACATGGATCCCATCTCAGATTTCATGGCTTCAAGCCACTTTGCGGAATCTGGGCTCATCATCGCTTCTTCATAGTTCGTAGGTTTCATCATGATCTAGTAGCATGACTTTCAGAACAGGATTACCGTACCACTCTAGCGCGGATCTTACTCTGGTTGATCTACGAGGTTCAGTAGTATCTTGTTCTGAAGTTTCATGATCATCATCATTAACTTCCTCACTAACTGGTGTAGGTGTCACAAAAACAGTTTTCTGTGATGTACTACTTTCCAATAAGGGAGCAGGTACAGTTACCTCGTCAAGTTCTACTTTCCTCCCACTCACTTCTTTCAAGAGAAACCCCTTCTCCAGAAAGTTTCCGAATTTAGCAAAAAAAGTCTTGCCTTCGGATCTGTGGTAGAAGGTGTATCCAATAGTTTCCTCTGGATATCCTATGAAGACGCACTTCTCCGATTTGAGTCTGAGCTTATCAGGATGAAATTTTTTCATATAAGCATTGCAACCCCAAACTTTAAGAAACGACAGCTTAGGTTTCTTGCCAAACCATAGTTCATATGGTGTCGCCTCAACGGATTTAGATGGTGCCCTATTTAATGTGAATGTAGCTGTCTTTAATGCATAACCCCAAAATGATAGTGGTAGATCCGTAAGAGACATCATAGATTGCACTATATATCTAATAAAGTACGGTTATGACGTTCGGACACACCATTATGTTGTGGTGTTCCATGTGGCATGAGTTTGTGAAACTATTCCACATTGTTTTAATTGAAGACCAAACTCGTAACTCAAATATTTGTCTCCGCGATCAGATCGTAGAAACTTTATTTTCTTGTCACGATGATTTTCCACTTCACTCTGAAATTCTTTGAACTGTTCAAATGTTTCAAACTTATGTTTCATCAAGTAGATATCCCCATATCTGCTCAAATCATCTGTGAAGGTCAGAAAATAATGATACCTGCTGCAAG
>NW_021262348.1:0-1325 GCF_002162155.2 Triticum dicoccoides
AAATATGGGGTTCAGAGCCGTTCAGCCCTACAGCAATGATGTAAACATTTGGAAATATAATTGTCATTTATTTAAAAAATAAAATAGAGTACCATTTCTTCTTTACGGAGTGGACACACATAGTAGTTCAAAGTTCATACTTCAGAACCTTCAAACTTGACTAATATAATGTAACTGGAAATCGACAAGCTTATCATCAAACAACTACCGATTGGCAGGATAACATTCAGAGAAACATATACTGAATTAATCTCATAGAAATTCAGAGAAGCATGTCCTAAATTAAACCTCACGACAAAGGATGCTGCTTGGTGGCTAAGGCCTCAAAGTGGCGGCGACAGCGGCGAGTGAATTATGATTATGAGTAGAATAAATCAACATAAACCATATGGTAGGAACTTACGAAGAAAAAAGAGTAATGGGATAGAATGAATGTGGCGGCGACATGGTTCTTGGTATTAGTTCAACTTTCCGAATCCTTGGCACCAACTGCACAGTGGCAAATCAGTCTAAGAAAAGATTGGGGAACTCTATAACTGGTTACACTGCATGTCAGTGCCAAATAGCACTAAACTATTGATTTGGTAAAACTTCATTGTTGCACAATAGTTGCTTAGATGTCAGAACCAAATTAGAATGCCCCATTACTGACAAACAGTATAGTAGAAATGAAAGCGTCACAACATCTGGTATTGTAATTGGAGAGAGTTATTACATGTTATCTCGTGATTCACCTTCCCTTTGGTCCCGGTGACATGGATGACCATCATCCACGCGATGGCCTCCTCCAGCTCGAGAATCTAACCAAATCCACCCGCATCAGACAACACATTCCCCATCGCGATTCAGGCGGAGCATGAGGAGGAGGGGACGAACCTGGAGGTAGCAGTCCATGAGGTCCCACTGGTTGCCTGGGTTGCCGGTGTGTGTCCGCACCTTCTGCGTGAGAGAGGAGAGCTGCCTAGAACCTCATCGTACTCCCCCTCCGTCGCGGCACCTGTAGCCCAATCCCCAACCTGCCGGACGCATCAACCATCAGTACGGTACCCAACCCAATAGGAACCTCTAGGGTCGCGCTGCTCTCACTTGCGTGCGCGGCGGCGGTTGAGGACTCCAAGCTGAGCGGCTCGGGCGGCTCATGCGGCGGCTCCCCCGCGGGGAAGGGGTCTCCCGCGGCTAAGGTGCAGCGGCTCCGGTGGCGACCTGCGGCGGAAGGCGCGACGTGCAGCTCCGGTGACAGCTCGGGCGTCGGAGGGCGCGACGGGCAGCGCCAGCGGCGGCTCCCACGGTGACCCGCGGCGGAGGGCGCGACGGGCAGCTCCGGC
>NW_021262349.1:0-1424 GCF_002162155.2 Triticum dicoccoides
TAGTTGTTGAACCCGAAGCTGCATTTACGTGTCGGTCATCGACACTCATAGTTTTGGCCGATTCTGGCCCGTTTCATGGACTATTACTTACTGTTTTGAGGTCCCGGAGTGATTTCAATGATTAACGAACCACAGAGTGTGTTCACATGTCGGTCATCAATACTAGCAGTTTTGGTCGATTCTGGACCGCTTCGTGGAGTATTACTCATTGTTTTGGGGCCCCGGAGTGATTTCCATGATTAACGAACCCCCTGATGCGCTTATGTGTCGGTTATCAACACTCGTGGTTTTTGTCGATTCTGACCCGTTTCGTGGACTATTACTCACCGTTTTGGGGCCCCAAAGCGATTTCCATGGTTTTTGAACCCCAAGGTGCGCTTAAGTGTAGGTCATCAACAATCGCAGTTTGGGCCGATTCTGGCCCATTTCTTGGAGTATTACTTAGTTTTGGGGGTCCCGGAGTGATTTCCACGATTTATGAACCCCGGGGTGCGTTTACGTGTCGGTCATCAACACTCATAGTTTTAGCCAATTCTGACGCGTTTCGTGGACTATTACTCACCGTTTTGAGGTCCCAAAGTGATTTCCATAGTTGTTGAACCCCAATGAGCGCTTACGTGGCGGTCATCAACACTCACAATTTTGGCCGATTCTGGTCGTTTTGTGGACTAATACTCACTGTTTCGGGGTCCCGGAGTGATTTCCACGGTTAACGAACCGCGGGACGCATTTACGTGGTCATAAACACTCACAGTTTTGCCCGATTCTGGCCCGTTTCGTGGACTATTACTCACCGTTTTCGGGCCCCAAAGCGATTTCCATGGTTGTTGAACCCCATGGAGCGCTTACGTGTCGATCATAAACAAGCGCAGTTTGGGCCAATTTTGGCCCGTTTCCTGCACTATTACTTAGTTTTGGTGGTCCCAGAGTGATTTCCGCGGTTGACAAACTCCAGGGTGCGTTTACGTGTCGGTCAATGACACTCACAATTTAGGCCAATTTCTGGTCCGTTTCGTGCACTATTACTCACCGTTTGGGCGTCCCAGATCGATTTCCGCGATTGACAATCCTTGACGTGCGTTTGCGTGTCTGTCGTCAACATTCACAGTTTTGGCCAATTCTGACGTGTTTCGTGGACTATTACTCATCACTTAGGGGTCCTGAATCGATTTCCATAGTTGTTGAACCCCAAGCTGCATTTACGTGTCGGTCATCGACACTCATAGTTTTGGCCGATTCTGGCCCGTTTCATGGACTATTACTTACTGTTTTGAGGTCCCGGAGTGATTTCAATGATTCACGAACCACAGAGTGTGTTCACATGTCGGTCATCAACACTAGCAGTTTCGGTCGATTCTGGCCCACTTCGTGGAGTATTACTCATTGTTTTGGGGCCCCGGAGTGATTTCCATGATTAACGAACC
>NW_021262350.1:0-1151 GCF_002162155.2 Triticum dicoccoides
GATGTCTTTCCAGAGGAATTGCCAGGTGTTCCACCTGACAGGGATGTTGAGTTCGTAATAGACCTCATTCCAGGAACCGTTCCGATTGCTAGAAGACCTTATAAGATGGCACCCCTAGAACTAGCCGAGCTTAAGAAACAACTCGATGAGTCCTTGAAAAAGGGTTTCATCCGACCTAGCTCTTCTCCGTGGGCTTGCCCCGTCCTATTCGTCAAGAAGAAGGATGGTACGGACCGGATGGTTGTAGATTACCGACCTGTCAATTTGGTCACCATCAAGAACAAATATCCACTCCCCAGGATCAACGACCTGTACGATCAGCTCGCTGGATCCTCAGTCTTCTCCAAGATGGATTTGAGGTTGGGCTACCATCAAATCAAAATCAGAAACGGGGACATCCCTAAAACGGCCTTTGTTACTCGTTACGGCCAATACGAGTACACCGTCATGTCCTTCGGATTAACCAACGCTCCAGCCACCTTTTCTCGGTTAATGAACTCAATCTTCATGGAGTATTTGGATAAATTCGTCATGGTTTACCTCGATGATATACTCATCTACTCCAAGAACGAGGAAGAACATGCCGAACATCTAAGGCTAGTGTTGCAGAAACTTCGAGAGCATCGCCTTTATGCCAAATTTTCTAAATGTGAATTCTGGTTGTCAGAAGTGAGCTATTTGGGTCATGTAATATCTGGTAAAGGTATTGCTGTTAACCCTGAGCGAGTTCAAGCCGTCCTTAACTGGACTCCACCTGAATCGGTCAAGCAAGTTCGGAGTTTTCTAGGCTTAGCGAGCTATTGTCGTCGCTTTGTCGAGAACTTCTCCAAAGTTGCCAAACCTCTAACCGAACTCCTCAAGAAAGATAAGAAGTTCGAGTGGACTCCACAATGTGAGCACAGCTTTCAGGAACTGAAAAGACGCCTGACTTCTGCTCCCGTACTGGTACCGCCAGACTTCTCTAAGGACTTTATTATCTACTGCGACGCCTCGCGACAAGGACTAGGTTGCATTCTCATGCAAGATCGACACGTAATTGCCTATGCTTCACGGCAATTGCACCCACACGAGGAGAATTATCCTACTCATGATCTAGAGCTTGCAGCTGTAGTCTATGCACTTAAGACCTGGCGACATTACCTCCTCGGTAA
>NW_021262351.1:0-769 GCF_002162155.2 Triticum dicoccoides
TGTGACGCCCGGGTAATTAAGCTACAGTGATCCTCTGCTAATGGTGCCACGTCACCTCGTTTATAGTTGCTAATCTCGAGTTAGTTCGAAACCGATTCAAATTCAAATTCAAAAATAGGCAAACAATAAAAGTTTTCAAATAATAAAACTAAAATGTTCGAAGGTTGACCAATAAATCCTAAGTAATTATGGTGGTGAAACCACATTTTTATAATATGATTAGATGCACTAAATAAACTAAAACAACGATAAAACAATTATCTAAAATGATTTTAAAATAATAAGCACATGCAAAACACTTTATTTAAGGTGCCAGAATATTTGGGGCTGTGACCTATTTAATAACACCAAATTAGTTGTCGCTTTTAAATTTTATAAAACTAAAATAAAAGAAAACTGAAAAGAAATAGAATAAAAAAAAAGAAGAAAAGGAAACAGAAAAAAAAGGGGAAAGAACCCCCCCCACTGGGCCACAGCCCAGCTGGCCTCTGGGCCAACCAGGCCGGCCCAGCCGGTGCCTATACCCCCCTGGGGCGACCGAAACCTAGCGACCCCCTCTCCCCCACTTTCCCCTCACGATCCCCACCTCCCCCTCGTCTCCCTCACCCGCCGCCACCACACAACACACACACACAAGCACGCACGCACGCATCGTGCCGGGGAGAGGATCTCCCCGCGCCCGATCCCCTCGCGTGCATCGGCGCCTTCGCCTCGCCGTCCTCCTCGTCGCCGCCTCTCCGGCTCGCCTTCCCCCTCGCCCCTCTTCCCC
>NW_021262352.1:0-768 GCF_002162155.2 Triticum dicoccoides
AGCCCTTGGACTTTGCACGGACGGGCTTTGACCAGTGGACCTCTCCACCCGGTTGTGTTAGGTCGGCCCAGAGGAACACTTTGGAGCAACATCCGGGCCAAACCCACAGCTACATCCACTCCGTGTAGACCCGACGCGTCCGTTTCCCCCCTCCAGGTGCCGGCGGCGGCGGCATCCGTGAGGGGGGGGGGGCACACCCCGGAGACGCGTGCTGGGCGTTTGCAACCGCCTCAACACTTGTAGATTTGTGAGAGGCCGCCTACGCAAGATTTGACGGTATGCTAGCCCCCGGAGGCCGCCGGCCACAGTCGTAGACGTGCGAAGAGCAATCCGCGTAGAGGGAAGTGTTCAGATACTTGTCCATCACAAAAAAATTATGAAAAATTACCATCAGTCCTATAGCACATGTGCCCACGTTGTGTAAAAAACTCATGATTTTATCGCGCTCCAAGTATTTAATAATATTCACGCTGCATCGTTACCGCAGGACGTGTACTACCGTTTCATTGACGTCCGTGAGGGGGGGCCACAACCCGGAGACGCGTGCCGCCTCTTCGGACAGGCCACAACACCACCCCACATGTATGAGGGCCCGGTACGATGCTCCGGTGGCATTGCTACCCCCCCCAGGGCCCCCATCCCGGCTAACCCTGTAGCATTTGACCACGGGATCTAGCCCTTGGACTTTGCACGGACGGGCTTTGACCAGTGGACCTCTCCACCCGGTTGTGTTAGGTCGGCCCAGAGGAACACTTTGGAGCAACATCC
>NW_021262353.1:0-1312 GCF_002162155.2 Triticum dicoccoides
TTACTTGCAAACCTGACTCATTCCTTCCTGGGACTTGTTTGCTATATTCAAATTTGTAAGCAGTATACTGAAATAATTGTGGGACAGTCCCAAAATTTTATCGCATCACCTATTGGTCATATCATAACAACATTTTCTTACAAGTTTCATGATTTTCATGATTTGTTTGAATCTTTTGGAATTGAAATCTAAATAACCACCATGTTGGTGTGTGTCTCGGTCACCTGGTGTCTGGGATTCATTCTATTTCATTACATTTACATAAGGCCTAAAAATACACTATGTGTCACCAATAAGATTTTTTCAGCCCGTTCCTAACAATTATGACATGTACCTATAGTTCAAATTTGAATTGCATTAATTAAAAGTCTAGGAATGCATTTAATGGCATAAATATAGCAAACAGACCCAAAAAATGCCAAATTTTGACATGATACATGTAATGGTGTATGTTGAGTGTGAAAACAATCTCAAGTCCAACTGGCGAACAGCGGTCGCTTCACATATAAAATTGCTCATTCCCTCTTGAAACCTAGTTTCTTCCCCGAAGATGCTTCAATTTCTAAGTGAAGTACATCACAGCTTTTCTGTAACTCACTAAAAAAATTAAACACAATGCCTAGAGGTCATACCATGACTCCATGCCATGTTTCATATTTTCTAGACTTCATTTTCACTTAGAAAACCAAAATTGTTTACCTCCATTCAGTACCAGAAATTCATTTATTGCCCTAACAACAAAAACTTAAACCTAAATATTGCCAAAATTTTACATGCAACTTTTAATGGTATAGTTACAATATAGAAAAAATAGACCATAGATCTATTCCTAAAACACTTATTCTAACATTACAAAAAATGGCAAAAACAAATAGTGGCGGGCCCAAGGAAACGCCCGCCAATGGTAATCACAACTGGTAATGATTACCAGTGGCGGGTCAAAAGGGTTGACCTTCACTGATAATCAATTACTAGCGGCGAGTGCAATGATGTGGCCACCATTGATCAGCAAGACATGCCTAAAAGCCCATTGAAACCCGTCTAACACCTTCCATGTCAAAAAACTAACCTAAACCTTCCCATCCATCTCTACCCCCCCCCCCAGCCGCCGCCCTCACTCATTGCGCTGGCGCCAAGGACGTGTCGGCTACATCTGCCCTCTACGGCATGTGTTGTTTTCGCGGGGAGGTCAGACCATTTGCCGACTTCGTATGGCTCAGGCGTAGCCCTTCGTGGGTGTACTGTTACTTTGGCCGGCTCCTGGTCGAGGCTAGAATCCACATGCGAGATGTCCTTTTTCGGAAGAAAATCT
>NW_021262354.1:0-1152 GCF_002162155.2 Triticum dicoccoides
TCTAACTGGGATTCCTCTCAGTTTCCTCGGCAAATGCTATGACCTTTTCAAACAGTGAATTCACTCTCTTTTGTTGGGTTCTTCCCCAGTTACCAGAATCATTCCCAGCATTTGCATTTTGTTCCTAGCTTGCACCGCCAATGTGCCATTCTACCATGGGTCTCTTCCATTTCCGGTGATAAGCAAAATCATCCATTACGTTGTCTTCAACAAGGTAATCCACATCATCCAAGTCCAAGTATGCCATTCTACCGACCCCGCCAATCGATTGCTGTGATTTGCCTTAGGCTGATATAGAGAGTCTTAACGATCTCTATATCAAAGGTAATTCTTTTTGCCACTTAAGATAATAATCTACGAATCACCCCCCTCCAGGATGTTTCGTCGTGGTATCATGGCAACTCAACTCCTCGCTACGTTGACAACCGTTCACCACCTTCTTAGGTGTGGAATCGTTGTCTACCTAGTGAACCTTCGTCATTTGTTCCACTCCATTTCTCTAGAGGTGTGCTTCATCTCTCAGCTCGAGAGATGTTGCTATGTCTCATTCCGTGAGTTAATCCTGAGTTGTTCGATCTTCGAGAAGATCGACCCTTCTAGAGTCTCCTTCTTCCCTCCATGTCATGTTGGCAGGATTTCTCAGAACAAGACATCAAGACAATGATGGTGAATGAATCAACGTTCAACTGAAGTGCACCCTAGATCGTGAAGATTGTACTAGTTTGCGTTTCCCCTTCATCCTACCCTACGCTTGAATCTCGAGACGAGATTCTTGTTTAGTGGGGGTGAGTTGTCACATCCCTAGCTTCTGGCATTGCTCTAGGCTAGCTTCATGTGTGCATCATGTCTATATTTTTGAAACTTGAATTGAGGAATATTGGAAGCCTCAAAACCCTAAATAAAAGAGGGGCAAAAACCCTAGAAATCTCATTCATTGCTCCAAAAGGCTCTTCTTAAATGTTTGATAATTTTTGGTAAGGGTTCTGGTCCCAACCAAAATATTGAACATTTTTAAGGATTTATTTTTGGGACTTTGGATTTAATTCATTAGCTATTTGAATTTGAATTATATTCATATAATTAGAATATAATTTCAAATACCCCCTGAAATATTTTATAAGCTTTTGGAAAAGTCCATCTAGCAATATAAAA
>NW_021262355.1:0-1041 GCF_002162155.2 Triticum dicoccoides
TCGGGGAAGGCAGAGATAGGAGCGGGGAAGTGGGGGGTTTCGCCCCGATCCAATCTGGATCGGGAGGGGGCGAGGGAGTTAGGGTTTCAGGGGGGGCTAGCGGGGATATAGGCCAGGGCGTAGTGGGCTGGCCGGCCGCCTGACTAGCTGGGCCGGTTGGCCCAGTGGGGGAGGCTCCCCTTTTTTGGTTTTTTTTATTTGTCTTTATTTATTTATTTATTTTTCCTTTTACTGTTTTACTTTTAGTCTCATCCTTTTAAGTTTTATAAAAAAACATAAAAGTTGTACCAAAATCAGTATTACTAATTATACCTTTGTTACAAAAGTTTAAACCCCTAAATAAAATACTTTAACATTTTATAAATAATAAAAGGCATTTATTATATTGGTTATGTTGCTGTTTCATTCACATTTAAGCATCTAAACATTTTATAAAAGTGTGGTTTCCTTACCATAATTACCTATGCATTATTTGGCTCACTCCGAACATTTTTAGTTTTAATATTTAAAAACTTTTATTATTTGCTTGATTTTGAAATTTGAATTCGAACCGGTTTTGAACTAACGTGAGATTATTAACACTAACCGAGGTGACGTGGCATCATTAGCGTGGAATTACTGTAGCATGATTTCCCGGGCGTCACAATTCTCCTCCACTACAAGAAATCTCGTCCCGAGATTTAGGAGCGGTTACAAGGGGAAGGGATCTGGTTACGAAATTCTAAAGATTCTTCTCGGTCATAGTTGCTCTTCTCGAAGAGGTCGATCCATTACATTGATGTCTTCGGTCCTCTGCTTCAGGTCGTCATGATGAAGTCGGCATCCTTTCTTCAGAAACTCCATCGTACTAACGAAAGAATAAAGGGGGAGTATTCCGGGAGAACGGGCCTCGGCAAGGTTGACTATTTGGTAGATAACATCGGGGAATGGGGTAGGAAGTAACTCTCGAATTGAACTTAAGAAAATATCAAGAGTAAAGTAAGAAGGTACCATGAGAAGTTTCAAACGGATAGGCCATTGTTCGATGTCTGAAACAACATG
>NW_021262356.1:0-2383 GCF_002162155.2 Triticum dicoccoides
GGGGTGGGGAGGGGTTTATATTGACAGATGGATGGGGTTGGGTTTTAGTAGGCCTAGGGTTGCATTTAGTCAGCCACTAGTGGGCCACTAAGCCCAATTACCCACACAAATAATATATGTAGGCTAACAAATAACATATAAAAGATAGAAGATCAATTTTAAAACTTAATAGCATAGAAGATCCATTTCCACTACTTAGTAGCATAAGAGATCCATTTCCACTACTTAATAGCATAGGAGATCCATTACAACACTTAATAGCATAGGTGATCCATTACAACTTACTTAACAACATAGGAAATAAGTTTCTTACATAAGAAACTAAAGTTCAAATGCATGGCAAACACTAGGTTAAACTTCACATTCCCCCAAAATGTACACCCATAATCACTTTAGACTGTCAGGCCACATCCTTATATAAAGGCCTTGGATGTAGTTACTTCACCAACATATCACAGCAACTTCAAGACTCAAGGATGGCCTTGATTTGCTCTAACTTCTCCTTGCTGCCATATCCATCTTTCAGCAGCTCAGCAACAACAAGCTCAAGCTTGTCCTTCTCCTTCTTAAGAACATCTCTGTCAACTTGAACATCCTTCATAGCCTTCCTGGTGTTCTTGATGATATCAACTTGGCTCTACAAAATGCACCTCTGCTCTTTTGCAAGTTTGAGCTTTTCCATCTACACCTCCAACATAGCTTTCTCCTCTAGCTCCTTCTTCTTCTTCTCAAGTTCTTCCTCCTCCACTTGTTTCTGGTACACCTTCTTGTCCACCCTACCATCCTGCCAATCAAACATCTTGGATACATCATCAACAAGCTTGGTGTACTCAATGCAAAGCTTGTCATTTTCAGTCCTAAGCTTGGCCAACTCCCTTTCATGTTCACTCTTAAGCTTGGCCAACTTACTCTCAAACTTCTCCTTGTCAAGTACCCTTCCACAGTTTTGCTCATGGAACATTTCCCATAGCTTGCACAAACATCTCTGAAGAACAGTAGGCCAAGGCCCATCAACCCACTCTACAACACCACAATTCACACCATTTTCTTGCATTTGTAAATGTGATGAGTTATTACAAGTGGACTAGTAACAAAAATACATATGTGGCTGTCATATCAAACAAACTACTGCATCATATCAAACATTAGTGAACATCCATGGCAGAAAAGTTAATTGGCATCTAACCTGCACTGGGCAGCCATAGAAACGCCTTCCTGTTACAGGCCCTTCAAAAGCAACATGCTTAATAGGCCTCAGTTGGTGCAGAATGCACTTGGGATGAGCAAGCTCAAGTTGGCCACAGAAAAGGGGCTCCACAGTGGTGTCTGGTTCCTCCTGCAAACAAAATAACCAACAAACACTCGTTTCAATCTGAACTCAATACCAGAATCAACTTGCACTGTTAATTTAACATGAACAGTAAAAAATCCCCAAATCAGCATGAACCCTAACACTGTACAGAGATGAACCCTAGGTTTCCTCAATCCTACAATCAAAACCCACCCTCACTAATCAAGAACAATATCACACACACAACAACAACAAACTACACTCAGCCAGATCCATGGAGGTATGCTAGGCCTACTAGCACCTAACCCTAACCCTAGGTGTGGCAAAGAACTTACCATAAGTCCCATGTCCATGCTGACGACCTCGCACTCCTCCTCTGAGCTCGTTTCCTCGTCGTTCCAGTAAGGCATTGCGGCAAGGAGGTCGATGGCGACCGGCCTCGAAGACGGCGAGCGGCGGCGAGCTTGTACTGGAGCAGGGGAGTGAGAGCAGGGAGAGAGTGAGCGAGCAGGTGCGCCCGACCGACAGAGGGGGTTTATTTACCCCAGTTCCGACCGGGCTGGTCGGCTAACGGCCGTCAACGGTCGCGTCGTGAGCGCACGTGGCCACGTGGGCTGACAAGTGGGCCCAATCCATCAGGAAAACGGTTAAATCGCTAGTCACCGCGGGTTTGGGTTTTTTGAAACAGCCGACTGCTCGTTTGGTAGCTTTCTGAGAAAAATTAAAAAGTTGTAGTTTTTTGGAACCCTAACCTGTAAACCAGTAGTTTTATGCTATTTACTCATTTTCTGATATAAGTTTAGGAACCATACAGGAGAACGTTATTCCATCAAATATTAATGATGCTCAAGACTGCAAGGTGACTTAAATGTAATTTTCTACAGAACTGTAATTTCAGATAATATGGGATGGAAAGAAACCATGCAGGCTAATTTACTAGACCTTTTAGTGTGCTTTCATTGCTTGATTAAGAAACATGTAAGAGGTAATATAATATACCAGTCACTAAGTTTGTAATCTAAATTAACCTGTTTGCTCAATGTGTCTTGCTCCTTGCAGACCTCCTTTGCATATGGAAGGATGGAGGACGAG
>NW_021262358.1:0-1684 GCF_002162155.2 Triticum dicoccoides
GGGGTGGAAACCGCGTTAAACTCGTCTCCGTAGTTGAGAGGGAGCGGCCAAAGCAATGTACAATCGTCTTTGTAGTGGAGCTGGGAGGGGCAAGGATAAGGGACGAAGACCGGGGTAACATGTCGGATGCGATCATACCAGCACTAAAGCACCGGATCCCATCAGAACTCCGAAGTTAAGCGTGCTTGGGCGAGAGTAGTACTAGGATGGGTGACCTCCTGGGAAGTCCTCGTGTTGCATTCCCTTTTTAATTTTTTTTCGCGCCGCTTGCAAAACAAAACGCACGTGTAAGTAATATATTTACCGTGTTTTATTATTTTGCACGAGTGCGGTAAGTCATAGCTGGGTGCTCACGATTCACGGGTCCAGCGTCGGCGTTGTGGCGCGGCAAGCGTGCACTGGTGCGGTTGAGAGGGAGGGTGGAAACCGCGTTAAACTCGTCTCCGTAGTTGAGAGGGAGCGGCCAAAGCAATGTACAATCGTCTTTGTAGTGGAGCTGGGAGGGGCAAGGATAAGGGACGAAGACCGGGGTAACATGTCGGATGCGATCATACCAGCACTAAAGCACCGGATCCCATCAGAACTCCAAAGTTAAGCGTGCTTGGGGGAGAGTAGTACTAGGATGGGTGACCTCCTGGGAAGTCCTCGTGTTGCATTCCCTTTTTAATTTTTTTCACGCCGCTTGCAAAACAAAACGCACGTGTAAGTAATATATTTACCGTGTTTTATTATTTTGCACGAGTGCGGTAAGTCATAGCTGGGTGCTCACGATTCACGGGTCCAGCGTCGGCGTTGTGGCGCGGCAAGCGTGCTCTGGTGCGGTTGAGAGGGAGGGGTGGAAACCGCGTTAAACTCGTCTCCGTAGTTGAGAGGGAGCGGCCAAAGCAATGTACAATCGTCTTTGTAGTGGAGCTGGGAGGGGCAAGGATAAGGGACGAAGACCGGGGTAACATGTCGGATGCGATCATACCAGCACTAAAGCACCGGATCCCATTAGAACTCCGAAGTTAAGCGTGCTTGGGCGAGAGTAGTACTAGGATGGGTGACCTCCTGGGAAGTCCTCGTGTTGCATTCCTTTTTTAATTTTTTTCGCGCCGCTTGCAAAACAAAACGCACGTGTAAGTAATATATTTACCGTGTTTTATTATTTTGCACGAGTGCGGTAAGTCATAGCTGGGTGCTCACGATTCATGGGTCCAGCGTCGGCGTTGTGGCGCGGCAAGCGTGCACTGGTGCGGTTGAGAGGGAGGGGTGGAAACCGCGTTAAACTCGTCTCCGTAGTTGAGAGGGAGCGGCCAAAGCAATGTACAATCGTCTTTGTAGTGGAGCTGGGAGGGGCAAGGATAAGGGACGAAGACCGGGGTAACATGTCGGATGTGATCATACCAGCACTAAAGCATCGGATCCCATCAGAACTCCGAAGTTAAGCGTGCTTGGGCGAGAGTAGTACTAGGATGGGTGACCTCCTGGGAAGTCCTCGTGTTGCATTCCCTTTTTAATTTTTTTCGCGCCGCTTGCAAAACAAAACGCACGTGTAAGTAATATATTTACCGTGTTTTATTATTTTGCACGAGTGCGGTAAGTCATAGCTGGGTGCTCACGATTCACGGGTCCAGCGTCGGCGTTGTGGCGCGGCAAGCGTGCACTGGTGCGGTTGAGAGGGAGGGGTGGAAACCGCGTTAAA
>NW_021262359.1:0-1515 GCF_002162155.2 Triticum dicoccoides
GAACACGATTTGGTAAAGGTAGCGGTGAGAGGCCATGTAGGAGTACATGGTGGGTTGTCTCATTGCAGCCGTCCTCAGGAACTGAGTTCTGTGTTTGTGATCCATGATTCAGCTACTACCATACATTGGGCCCTGAAATATGACCCCGCTCGACTTCTTATTCACCCTAGTCCTCTGTCCAGGAGTTGCAAGTAGTTTCTGGTGTTTGTAGTATGCTGGAGGCCGTGGACAGCGCTGACCGTAGGGGTGGGCTGTGATGCGGTAGGCACGTGGCCGGGTATACCGGGCGCCCGTTTGGTGTCATGGAACCCTGTTCACATCGTTTGGGGCTGTGAGCGAAACTCCGGCCGGATCTCCTCATGGATGGAACCCGAATAGGCAATAAACCTGGACTAGAGACTTGAGTGTTTAGGTAGGTCGTGGTCTACACCCACGTCGGCTTTCGCTTGAAGTCTGCCGAGCACATGTCGTGCGCAGACGCTAAGTGGTGGAAACATGTATGAAGAAGTACACCCCTGCAGGGTTAACATCATCTATTCGAATAGCCGTGTCCGCGGTAAAGGACTTCTGGGTTGCTTATATCAGTTCATAGACAAGTGAAAGTGGATACTTTAAAATGCGCAAGATAAGCGTGAGTGCTATGGATGGCGTTCTCCTAGGGAGACGGGAGCGGATCCATAGTGGTGTATTGATATGGTGAATATGTGGACTCGTGTGCGCCACCTCAAAAGAGTCGCTTGCAGTCGTAGTTTAGGATAGCCACCGAGTCAAAGCTGGCTTGCTGCAGTTAAACCCCACCATCCCCTTTGTTGATAATGATGCATATGTAGTTAGTTCTGATGTAAGTCTTGCTGGGTAAATTTGTACTCACGTTTGCCTATTTTATGTTTTGCAGAGAGACTTCAGTCTCACTAGTAGTTCCACGTGGACTTCGACGTTTAGCTTGATACCTCAGCTACGATCTTGTGCCCTCGGCAGGATCTGATAGATAGTCAGGCTTCTCAGCCTTTTTCATTTATAGATGTCTGTACTCAGACATGATAGCTTCCGCTTGTGCTTTGACTTGTATGCTCTGAGTGTTGGGTCATGAGACCCATGTTTGTAATATCCCGCTCCTCGGAGCCTATTGAATAAATTACTTGAGTCGTAGAGTCATGTTGTGATGCCATGTTGTGTTTGCACATATCAAGCATATTGTGTGTATGTTATTGAAATGCTTGGTATGTGTGGGATCTGACCATCTAGTTGTTTATCTTTAGTAGCCTCTCTTACCGGGAAATGTCTCCTAGTGTTTCCACCGAGCCATGGTAGCTTGCTACTGCTCCGGAACACTTGGCTGGCCGGCATGTGTCCTTCTTCGTTCCTGTGTCTGTCCCTTCGGGGAAATGTCACGCGATGAATACCGGAGTCCTGTTAGCCCGCTACAGCCCGGTTCACCGGAGTCCTGCTAGCCCAGTGCTACAGCCTGGATTCACTCGCTGATGACCGACACGTTCGATGCTGGGTCATGGATGC
>NW_021262360.1:0-892 GCF_002162155.2 Triticum dicoccoides
ATGGGTACACTCCTCGTAAATTCAGTACCAGCATCCGTTTTATTTGATACAGGTGCATCGCATTCATTCATGTCAGAAGAATTTGCATACAAGCACGATGTTAAATTTGAGCAGATGAACACTTCGGTAGTGGTAAAAACCCCCGCGGGACAATGTCAGACCTCCATGGTTGGCATTGACGTCCCTGTGGAAATCGAAGGGTTGGAGTTTCGTGCCTCGCCCATTATACTGAAGTCGTCTAACATTGACCTCATTCTGGGAATGGATTGGTTAAAGGCGCATACTGCTTCTATCGTTTGCGCCACTAAGACCGTCCATCTGCTACACCCTTCTGATGAAATAATTAGCTATGATGCTCATCTGGTTCGGAATGCCGAGGCCAGGCTTTATGCCTTAAACGCATTGAACGTTACACCACTCAAGGGCATTGAAAACTGTTGGGGAACGTTGCAGAAAACAAAAAATTTCCTACTCGTTTCACCAAGATCATCTAGGAGTTCATCTAGCAACAAGTCATTGGATGCATCTACGTACCTTGTAGATCGCGAGCGGAAGCGTTCAAAGAACGGGGATGATGTAGTCGAACACGACGTGATTCGAATCACCGGAGATCCTAGCACCGAACGGACGGCACCTCCGCGTTCAACACACGTACGGAACAGCCACGTCTCCTCCTTCTTGATCCAGCAAGGGAGGGAGGAGAGGTTGAGGGAGATGGCACCAGCAGCAGCACGACGGCGTGGTGTTGATGGAGCTGCAGTACTCCGGCAGAGCTTCGCTAAGCACTATGGAGGTTGAGGAGGTGTTGGGGAGGGAGAAGGAGGCAACCAAAGGCCAAGGACTCAAGGTATGAAGTCCCTCCTCTCCCCCACTATATATAGGGGTGCCAAGG
>NW_021262361.1:0-833 GCF_002162155.2 Triticum dicoccoides
AGTCGGGTAGCCACGCTCCGTTTAGGCCCAAAATTTTTCGAAAACGCATTTTTCGAAAAAAAATTCTGGCTATCCTATTTTTAGGTGTTTCTGAGTGTTTTGAGACAGGTGCCATTATAGGAAGTTTTTTTTGACCCGTTTCCAGTTTTTGGGTCCGGGCAGTCGAAAAAAAAAAATTGGTCGAAAAAATTTCGTGCCCATCCTGTCAGTTTGAGCTAGGAAGAGTTTTGAGACACTCGCCATTATAGTGATTTTTCGCAAAAAAAAAAGCAGCGCAAAAAAAAAGAGCGCAAAAAAAAAAGAGCGCAAAAAAAATTCAGAGTGTGCTTTTCCCTTGTTTACGTGCCGCGCCGTGATTTTGTTAGCGTTCTAGGCTCGCGTCTCTAGCACAGTCTAGCCTAGGACCAGCACAGTACCGTCGTTGAGCGTTTATTCAACTTTGCATCTCTGAATTGATTATTGCTGACCCTTTTTGCTACCATATTATAAGCCTTCCCAGCTCCACATACATCTACGTCGTGCGTTTGACTCTCCCTGGTAATCGCTCTATCCAAGCTTTGAGAGTTTTTGACTACAACGGTTGCCGATCACCGCCTGCTGCTGGGTAAGAACTGGTAACAATTTGAGATTTGCTTGACGGATTTGTGACACCCACCACCACCACTTGTTCGTAGTCTGTAGGATCATATTCTTGTGTGTTTCTATTGCTGCTAACCATGCCAGGATCACAAGCCGACGAGATTGACTGGGAGAATTTATCGAACAAGGAGCTTCATGATAAGTTTCAGCAAATGATGACTGAACAGGTGCAAGATGTGCTGAACAATTTTGAA
>NW_021262362.1:0-2651 GCF_002162155.2 Triticum dicoccoides
TAGGGGTTAGTTTGGATCGTAAAGTCATAGAATCGTACAACAGAATCGCGATTCTGACAACCTTGAGTGCACCAACAAATAGCTAAATAAGATGAGCACAACGAGGATACTAGCAAGCACAAGTAAGTTGCATAAAATTACACAAGGTATATCACAAGATATGTCAATTAACAATACATACATCCACAGATAAGCAATACAATTTTACACAAGTTATATCACAATATATGTAAATGAATGATACACACAAACACAAGTAAGCATTACAAGCTTACACAAGTTATATCACGATATATATATGTAACTAAATGATACAAGCAAACACAAGTAAGCACTACAAGCATACTCAAGTTATATCACAAGATATGGAGATGAATTTTACAAGCTAGCAATTCACATTACGCACATGATAAATAATAACAAGTATGAATTGCGGAAAGTAAAGGGACAAGAAACTACCAATTTGTTCCCAAAATTCAAGTATCCACCGATACTAAGTCTCCGTTGGAGTGATGGGTGTTACCACGAAGGCACACCAACACGACGAAGTCTCGCCATGTTCTCCCCTTGAGATATCACCACGAAGGTGATTCCCAACCACTATGGTTAGCTTCTTCCTCCACTCTGCAGATAACAAGCTCCAAGGCCACTTCACAATCCTCGTGAAGGAGAAATCCGGGCCTCTTCACAATCTCCACGAAGAGGTCACCAAGGCAACAACCACCAAACTGTCTAGGAGATGGTGGCCTCCAAGAGTAACAAGCTCACGGGCTCTCACCCATACAATTCGATGCGGAGAGCTCAAACTGATACTACTAATGCAAAGCAAGAACACAAGAATACTCGACCCCCCTCCCTTCTCTCCCAAATCTCACAAAAGCAACTCATGCTATGGAGAGATGGAAGAGAAGAAGAACATGACGAGGTCAACATATGAACATAGACCCTAGATCCATGAGATAGTTTTCCCCCAAATGGATTGGATTTTGGGGCTTCAGGGAGGCGGAGAGAGCTCCAAAGAATGGGAAAAATCTCATATCTAGAACACTAAATCGATGGGGAAGAAGGGAACCTTATATAGTGCCCCCCTACCACCACCACCAAATATGCATGTTATGCACAAAATTATACTATCTCGATGGGGAAGAAGGGAGCACTATCACTCTGCGTTGTCAACCTTTATGATCAAGGTTGAACTTGTCATTGTCAACCTTGATGACCATCATCACTTGATGTTATCCTCACATGGTCTACTTTTCTTTTGATACAAGCCCATGGGAATCGCCTAACCTATATAGACATAGAAAACACATAGTATGGATTAGTCCACAAAGCATAATGCACAACTTTCTACCATACCTTAAGATCCCATATGGTACATCATTAATGCTTGTGTGTTGCCCATATAAAATTTGATATTCAAGCTTTCTCTTGGTCATGCCTTATATTTACTCCATGACCAGTCTTGATATGTTGAAAGCCACAATGATCCTTTCAAATCACATCATTGTTAAGACATGATAACCAACATCCCAATTCTCTCATCTCCATATTGATTTTCTCCATTTTATATCAAACTGGCCATCACTCGCTCTTCTAAATACTCCAACATAATCTCTTGAGAGGCATAATAAATTCTATTGGGGAACACAGTATTTCAAAAATTTCTCCTACGATCACACAAGATCTATCTAGGAGATGCATAGAAACGAGCCAGGAGAGTGTTGTCCACGTACCCTCGTAGACCGAAAGCGGAAGCGTTATGACAACACGGTTGATGTAGTCATACGTATTCATGATCCGACCGATCCTAGAACTGAAGCTAAGGCACCTCCGCGACCTGCACATGTTCAGCTCGGTGACGTCCCATGAACTCTAGATCCAGCTAAGGTCGAGGGAGAGTTTCATCAGCACGACAATGTGATGACGGTGATGATGAAGTTACCAACGCAGGGCTTCGCCTAAGAACTACAATGATATGACCGAGGTGGAAATCTGTGGAGGGGGGGGGCACCGCACACGGCTAAACAATCAACTTGTGTCTATGGGGTGCCCCCTCCCCCGTATATAAAGGAGTGGAGGAGGGGAGGGCCGGCCCTCTCATGGCGCGCCCAAGGGGGGAGTCCTATGATACGTCTCCGCTGTATCTACTTTTCCAAACACTTTTGCCCTTGTTTTGGACTCTAACTTGCATGATTTGAATGGAACTAACTCAAACTGACGCTGTTTTCAGCAAAATTAGCATGGTGTTATTTATGTGCAGAAACAAAAGTTTTCGGGATGAACTGAAACTTCACGGAACATCTTTTCGGAAATAATAAAAAATCCCTACAAAAGATGAAGACCAGGGGGCCCACCACCTGTCCACGAGGATGGGGGGCGTGCCTGCCCCCTTAGGGCGCGCCCCTACCTCGTGGGCCCCCTGAAGCTCCTCCGACCTCAACTCCAACTCTATATATTTGGTTTCGGGGGGGGGGGGGAATAAAGGAGAAGGATTCATCACGTTTTACGATACGGAGCCACCGCCAAGCCCTAAAACCTCTCGGGAGGGCTGATCTGGAGTCCGTTCGGGGCTCCGGAGAGGGGAATCCGTCGCCATCGTCATCATCAACCATCCTCCATCACCAATTTCATGATGCTCACCGCCGTGC
>NW_021262363.1:0-1115 GCF_002162155.2 Triticum dicoccoides
GGAGTGATTTCCACGATTGACGAACCCCAAGGTGCGCTTACGTGTCGGTCATCAACACTCACAGTTTTGGCCGATTTTGGCCTGTTTCGTGGACTATTACTCACTGTTTTGGGGTCCTGGAGTGATTTCTATGATTGAAGAACCCCAAGGTGCGCTTACGTGTCGGTCATGAACACTCGCAGTTTTGGCCGATTCTGGCCCGTTTCGTGGACTATTGTCTGTTAAAAATCACATCATTCCTACAGTTCCATATAGTGATATAGCCCAAAGAAGCGCACATATTCCAATCCGAATACGAGCCGTAGTAATATGCTCAACCCTAGCTAGTCACGTTCCAAACAACGAGTCTATGTCAACTGGAGGAGTAATGTTAAATGCTATATGAGTCGTTCTTCAAAGCAATTTGGCCAGTGGGCATTCAAGGAATAGATGTTGTACTATTTCATCATGATCACGGAAACAACAACGTGAAGTACCTACCCATCGCCTCTTTATTACGTTATCCTTGGTGAGTATTATTTGCTTGTGGACGAACCACAAAAAAAAATTAATACACAAGGGAACCATAACCTTCCAAATGTGTGACGATCTTGAGATTGGACCAGAATTAATCAAATCCATGTAGAAAGATTTCACTGTAAATACCCCATTTCTAGCTAACTTCCAGTGAGTTGAATCCGGTTGGTCGGATAATTGAACATCTATCAATCACCGAACCAAGTGCATCCAGGTAGTCCATCGCTCACCAACTAACGCACGTCTGAACTGAATATTCAAGGAAATCGTTTGAAATACTGTGCCTATGTAATCCTCTTTACGTTGCATAATGTTATAAAGGGTGGGATATTGTACGGCTAGGGGCGTCTCTCCTAACCACGTATCCTCCAAAATCTTGTTGACATTGCCAACCAAGAATTTGACCCTACGAAAGAACAAGTCCTTCGTTCTCATGAGTCCCTTCCATAATGACGATTCAGTTGGTCTTATGGTAACCTGGGCGAGCGTTTTCGACTGCAAATACTTATTGCAAGAATCTGTTCCCACATACCTTCCAGCTCTATCCCTAACCTGTAGAGCCATTTACTCATAAGGAATTTATTCTTGATTTCTAAGTT
>NW_021262363.1:1350-19796 GCF_002162155.2 Triticum dicoccoides
TCCCACAACGCAAGGCGGTATTTCCTCTTGGCCTCATCTGACTGCCAGAAGAATCGAGATCTGAAGAAATCAAGTCGCTTCTGCACCCTTTTTGGTACCTCGAAGAACGATAATAGGAACATCCGCATACTAGTCAGTACTGAGTTAATCAGTACAAGACGACCTCCATATGACATAAGCTTGCTCTTTCAGCAAAAAGTTGTTTTTCAATTCGATCTTTGATGCACTTCCATTCTTTATTGGATAACTTATGGTGATGAATTGGTATGCCTAAATAACTGAGTGGCAAAGAACCTAATTCACACCCGAACAGTTGTCTATATATGTCTTGTTCTTCTTTGGCCTTCCAAAAGCAAAACAACTCGCTCTTGTGAAAGTTTATCTTTAGCCCAGACAATTGTTCGAAGAGAAATAATATGAGTTTCATATTGCGCACTTTTGCAATGTCATGTTCCATGAATAAGATAGTGTCGTCAGCGTACTGTAAGATGGAGACTCCCTCATCGACCAAATGAGGGACTAACCCCTCCACTTAACCGTTTTGCTTGGCCCTACCAATAAGAATGGTCAACATATTGGCCACTGTATTAAAAAGGAGAGGACACATGGAATCCCCTTGTCTCAATCCCTTGTGTGTCTGAAAGTAGTGACCAATATCATCGTTAACCTTGATTCAGACACTATCCTTCTAGACCTGAGAACCCACATGGTTCCACCGGGCCTCACTAAATCATTTCATGCGCATTGCCTGCTGAAGGAAAGGACACTTAACTTTATCGTATGAATTCTCAAAATCCACTTTGAAGATAACCCCATCTAGCATCTTCGAATGAATTTCATGAAGCGTTTCATGCAGAACGACCATCCCTTCAAGTATGTATCGCCCTAGCATGAACGCTGTCTGACGGTTGTACCACTGAGTGAGCAATCTGTGTCAATCTATTGGTACCAACTTTCGTGAATATTTTGAAACTTACGTTAAGAAGACATATTGGCCTGAATTGTTCTATCCGAACTGCCTCTTCTTCTTTTGGCAACAACGTAATCATACCAAAGTTAAGATGAAACCGCGCTAACTGACTGTTAAAAAATCATGAAACATAGGCATAAGATCATCCTTAATAATATGCCAACATTTCCTATAGAATTCAGCTGGAAACCCATCTGGTCTTGGTGCTTTGTTTGGTTTCATTTGTGAGATTGCATCCAGAACCTCTTTCTCAATAAACGGTGCAGATAGAATATCATTTTCCTCTGCCCGCAGCTGAGGGATATCATCAATAACAGATTCATTTAGGGCCATCGTGCTTGCTTCTGGAGGCCCAAAAAGTTGTTTATAATAATTAGAGATATAAGCTTTCAGATTCTCATGCCCCACAATTGTCCTCTTGTCCAGTTCAAGCTGTATTATTTTCTTCTTCCTTTGTTTACCATTCACAATCATATGGAAGAATTGTGTATTGTTATCCCCCTGGACAACCTTAATCACTTTAGCACGCAATGCCCACTTGAGCTCCTCTTCTCTAAGAAGAGCACGTAAGAAGGTTAACTTCAACTTTTAAATCTAGCGCTTCAATTAACTGAGTGAGTCGCTCTTTTTCTTGTCTGTATATCTCACTCTCATTTCTGGCCCAACCTCGCAAAAACTGTCTCAGATGTCTGATTTTATTTTGCCATCTCTGAATACTAGTTCTCCCACTAACAGGCTTTGCCCATTCGCGTGCAATGATCTCCAAAAAGTTTTCTTTCTCGAACCAACCTAGTTCGAAAGATAAAGCATTCTTGTTCGCAATATGTGTAGCCTCTCCTGAGTCTACAAGAAGTGGTTTGTGGTCTGAGATCGCCCTCTACATCGCATGAACCAACACAAGTGGGTACTTTTGTTCCCATTTCACACTAGCGAGCACCCTATCCAACTTCTCATAAGTCGGAGTGGGCAACGAATTGGCCCATGTAAATTGTCTACTGATGAGCTCAATTTCTCTCAAACTAAGACTCTCAATAATCATGTTAAACATCATAGACCACCGTCCATCAAAATTGTCATTGTTCTTTTCATCCCTCCTCCGAATTATGTTAAATTCCCCTCCGACTAGGATTGGAAGAGTTTCATCACCACAGATCCGCACCAAGTCGGCTAAAAAATCTGGATTGAGTTCGGGTTGTGCTGCCCCATATACAACAACTAGAGACCATCGAAAGCAATCCAATTTTGATCTCACCCTAAACTTGACCGCAAAATCTCCCCGAACCACGTAAAGCACCTCAAGAGTTTCACACAGAACCCCTAGTAATATCCCACCGGATCTTCCTCTAGGAGGTAAGACGCGCCAATCAAAACCAATTCCTCCGGATAAAGTTCCAAGGAACTGTGAGGTGAAATTATGTCGTGCTCCCAGTAGCGCAATAAAATCTAATTTTTGCTATATTGTTGTATTTGCCAAGAACCTTCGTTTAGCCAAGTCAGTTAGACCTCTGCTATTTCAAAAGATTCCTTTCATAAGTCATCATGGAAATTTTTCTTAAGCTTAACCCTAGCACTTCTACGAACCGCTGAAGTAGGATAAAATACCATATGCAAATTGTTGGCATACATAGTGGAAGGAGAAAGAAAACAGAGCAGAACAGAGCAGAGTGGCAGGGGAAAGAAAACAGAACAGAACAAAACAGAACAGAATACTTATTAGCCAAGCACTGGACTTGTGCACATTTGTCTGTCTGTCGGACAAACAACGGCATTCCAATCTCAATTACTTGTTGCAGTCGGATCGGAGGGGTGGCAAAGAAGTGGAAACAGTGACGACTTTGCAGTTTCAGAACCCTTGCAGGTGCCGTTTACACCATACTCATCGTCGGGCACAGCAGAGCCGAACCCATGGAGAACTTTCTTGATGATGTCAACAATGATCTCTCCTTAGTTCAGTAGGCTAGCAACCATGGCATGCAGGTTATCTTGAAGATGTCATCTCGGGAACATGACATCTTCAAACTTCACCATCAGTTTGGTTTTATCTGGTGGATTTATATTATCCGGACAACATCAATTGCTTCAGAGGCTGGTGATGCAGTGGATTTATACAAGAGTTGGTAAAAAGATCATATGTCTTTTCCAGATTTCTTCAAGATAACTGTAGGATGCAAAAAGAAAATGCTCTGTTCCACTGTACTCTTTCCAGCTAGAACAATCAACTAACCTAACTGATATACATGTATTTTTATTTTTTACGCACAGTTGCTTCTCAGTATAACAAGAACTGTTGATTGATTGATTGATATGATAGTACTACTCGCTTCTGCCTGTATTCATGATACTTCTTTAGAAACCAGAAAAAAGGATTAATCCCGTGCTTGATGCATGTTCACCATTGCAGTAGTATTAGTACGGGTGGCCGAGCCGACCGCATCACTCAACAGATATTTTATACTACTAGTAATACACTGCTGCAGTATTCAGTCGTTCTTTCATTGAGTAGAACATAGCGAAGCTATGAGTAAATTGTTCGAAACCAGCACATTTATGGTTAGGGTAACAGGTTGTCATTGTTTTGTGAAAATTCATAAATCAGCACCAATTCTGTGGCAAGTAAGTAAAAATCCCACTCGCCTGAAGCATCTACGATAACGGCCCGGCTCATCTGTAAAGCGTTATTGTAATATATTTATTTATAAAATTTGGAAGTATAAAAAAAAGAAAAGGGAAGCAAAATAATAAATATAAAAGAACGTAAAAAACAACCAAAAATAGGTTGTGACGGTCAACTCAGCCACATACACGTGAGGTGTTTGATGAAATGACTTAAAAGACGGGGCGGAGAAGAAGGCGTGGCTGTTTTTATGCGTATGTGGCAAATATTTTTGTGCCAACTCAGCCCGATGGGCAGGCCCGGCCAATTAGTGACGTCATCAAACTTGTTAGCATTTCTAGTCAGTGTTTTTTATCACTCTCAATTCTTCAGTTTGATGCAAAGTGCCACTTTTATTAAAGTGGTGGTTTTCCAAGATCTGTGACTCTAAAGCGATGGTTTTGTGTACTTTACTTGGCAACTAGCTACGCGTCCGCAGGAGCGGCCAAAAAAGAAAGACGAGACAAACAAAACAAAACATGGAAACCGCACACCCCAAAACATAAAACAGTCGAGGAGTATAAATATCACCAGCTATAATTTCCAGTTGAGCTATAGTTTCCAGTGTATGGCATTGTGACCTCTCACGCCAAGCTCAGCCTTACATAGAACAAAGGTAAAAAAAATTCTGTCTCACGAGTGTTGAGTATCGTGATTAGACGAGATAGACTATGATTAATTCTGACTTGTTTTGTACTCTAAGTAGATCATTGTACTTCTATATATATGCCTACGAGGCTCAAGCAATACAACGAACTATTTCACCAGACCTCTCTCTCACTTCTAACATGGTATCAGTTTCCGGGTTCTAAACCCTAGCCGCCGCCGCTTCCGCACCCACGCGCCGCCCCTGGGGCGGTCGACCTCCATGACCGCCGCCGGGGGCCGCGCCGCCCGTACCTAGGGTTCGTCCTCCGGCCGTGTTGGCCGGCTGCCCTAGAGAGTCTTTTTCCCGAGCCATCGCTCCGGGTTTTTCCGCTCTCCGGTCGTTTTGATCGGCGTTTTCTCTTTGGTTTTCCTATCTTTCCTTGATCGCTTTGCGTCGCCCGCCGCCGCCGTCGACACCCTGCGCCTCCACTCTGACACCGACGCGCCCGGCTGGCTACTTCACCGAACCGGTGGCCTCGCGCGACAGGCGGCCCCTCAATGCCGTCATCCGTGCGCCGGCCCGCCCGTCGCCCTGCGCCAGCCGTCACCGCTCTGCTCCGACCGGGACACCTGCATCGCCTACACCCGGCGGCCTCGCGTCTTACGGCGACCAATCATTGCCGCTGCTCGTGCGTCGGCCCGCCAATCGATCCTCGCCACCCGCCTTCGCCGCGTTTGCACGGCGGCCCTGCCGGTTGCCTCGTCGGCCTCGTCCCCGGCAGCGTCAAGCCGACTGGGTCAGGCCCGTCGGCTGCCCTGAGCTCTGGCGCCGTTGCTCCGTTGGTCGCTCCGGCCTCGCTGCCCGGGCACCGGCGCTGCTTTGGTGGCCCGGGTGCCGGTGCTGACGCGCTCGATCCCATGTATTAAAAAAAAGTTATATGTGAAAAATGTTGACCATGTATTAAAAAAATCTTTTGCTTGAAAAATAAATATTAATCAAACATTTCGAAACAAATGTTAAGAAAAAATGTTGACCATGTATTAAACAAATTTTAATATCGTATTCGGAAAATATGAATCAACAATCTTAAAATCTTTAATTTTTATAAAAAGGTTTACCTTCTACTCATAAAATGTTAAATTTCTATTTAATATGTTAAACCTGTTTTAGAAAAATGTATTAGTACACCAGAAATGTACAATGTGTACGGGAAAAAGTTGAAATAAAGGATATAAGATTTAAAAATTGTCAATCCGGCATTTAGAAATTATAAGTGTGTAAACATTTTTTTATGTATATGAAAAATGTTGAATATGTACTGAAAACATAGGAAAAAAAGGAAACAAAGGTAGAATACAAATCAAATAAAACCGAGAAAGAAACAAAAAAGGAAGAAAAGAAGAAATAAAATAAAAAACAAGTGAAAACCACGAAAAATGTCGAAAAAAAGACAAAAAAAAGAAGAAATCCTTGAAAAACAGGAAAATCCGGTAAGAACTGTTAAAAATAAAGTAAAATATAGAGAAAATAAAGGAAACAAAATAGACATATGGAAAAAAGATAAAGAAAATGAAGAAACCGGTGAAAACGTCAGCATAAAGAATAGAGCGAGGCAACAACCGAAACCTTCGAACGAACTCGGGAAGTGTCTGGAAAAAAATGGGCCGGCGCAGTCTCAGACGGGAGAGCTATCCCCTTCTACATCGCCGTTAAATCGACACTCACATGGGTCAGCAGACATGAAGCTCTTGCTCGCTCAGCTTGGCTTCCTGCTACTCTCGCTTGTTCAATTTTCTTTCGCTCACCCCACGGCTAGCTCAGAAAAAATCACCCATCTTCTTTTATTTGAGAAGCTTTGTTAAAATAAATCATGTTTAAGGAAACTAAAAAATATTAGGACCTTTAAAAACCATCAACTTAAAATATATTTGTGGTATAAAAAATGTTCGCAAAACAAAAGGTTTTCAAACTGAAATGTTCACAAACATCAAATGACTGTGAACTTTAAAAATGTGCACAAATTTTGTCAATATTAGTGAATTTGAATGATTTAAAAATATGATTATATTTTTAGTAATAGACTAGTAGTAACATATTAATGCTAGTATTAGTTTAACTCGTGTCTCACTATTACCGGCCAGGGGGTATTACAAGTGCACGCATCGCACGAGTACTTGTTATTACAAGGTAGAGTATCTTCCGGGAGATCGAGATGCCACGATCGTGTTGATCGACTGTACTTTATACTCCTACAGTAACTCCACGCAGCCCTAAGAACTAGAGGGTGTATGCCATTGACCTCCAGAAGGCATCACACCGACTACTCACTAATGTTGGACTATATCGATCATCATCTCATGGCTTTCTGTCACCCAAGACATGACGGGCACATATTATGTTACTCTAAAGACTTCTTTCCTTATTAACTACCTGCAACATAAGCAAACTTGTCTTGAGATGCGCTATATTACTAGTAGTAACACACATCAATGCTACAAGTTTAAGTCGCTTCTCACTGTCACCGGCCAAGGAGTATTTTAAGTGCTCGCATCACACGAGTACTTGTTTTTACAAGGTAGAGTACCTTTCGGGAGATCGTGATGCCACGATCGTGGGTGTTGATTGACTCTGTCTTAGGCTGGTCATAATGTGTACTATCATAGATTAGTATCATGCATATGATACTAGTACATGATACTACCTCCGTAATGCATAGTATCATATATTAGTATCTTAGATCACCATATTTATTTTCATGCAAGACACATAGTAATATAGCAATTGTTATGATACGGTATCATGTATGATACTCAAACCTTTCTTTCTTCAGTTAATTCTATGTTACCTCTTCAAAATTTTCCAGTTGTCATGTATGATACTAGTTATGATACTTTCATTACAAGCAGCCTTATATACTACATTACCTCAACGCAGCGCCAGGAACTAGAGGGTTAAGCCATTGACCTCCGGAAGGCATCACACGGACTACTCATTGATGTTGGAGTAGATCCAGCATCATCTCATGGCTTCACGTCACCCAAGGCGCGAGGGGCAGATATTTGTGGGCTATATGATGACTCAACCACATTGTCACCCAGGATCATGAAACCGCAAAATCCGTTGACTCAAATGTGTGCCAGCAACAACAAAATTTTAAACCTGTCCATTCAGGTGAGCCGAGAACTCCTCCTTTCATGACATGCGTGTAGTGGAAGCAGGCGGTTCATGGGTCAGGATCCCCTGCAGAAAAGAAAAAAAAAGTCATGGGCAAGGATGACCGCAAAGTAAACACATACATACACAGTGGCCAACATGTGGGAGATTAGTAGTCGTTTGGTCCAACATTGAACAGATCGTGACCCAACAATAAAAATAATAAAAGGATGAAGGAGTCAGAGGTTGCGTGCATATGATTTGATTCCATCCGTTCCAGTTGGCGATGCAACGGCTAGCGTAGACTTTGCACCTTGATTCGCGGCAAGTCAAACGAATTAAGATATGGTGCGCATGGTCCATCCGCGCGCTTATAACTAAACAATAACAACAACTTGAGCACTGATAAGCTAGCTAGCTAGCCAAGTTTGCCACCGGCCGCTGGGTCCATGGTCTGCCTACAAATAGCGTCTCCATGGCCGGCCTGATAATTTCATCCCCATACATACATACATACATACATACATATATACATACATACATACATACTGGCTCCCTCCCTCCACCATTATCCTATCATATGGCCTCGTCTCTCAGAGTCGCCGCCCTCTTGGCCACCGTGATGGCTCCGCTCAGCGTGGGGCAGACATCGTCGGAGATGAACTACTGCAAGGTGGAGTGCGAGAAGGAGTGCAGGACCATGGGTTTGGGCGACGCGTGCTCCCCGTTGTTGCGTGAGTTATGCAGGGGCCCCTGCGAGGCCTGCTTCACCGGATGCAGCGCCCGCAGTTTTACTTGCCATTTTACCACTTCCACTTGCGACGACCTCATAGGGCACTTTAAGGCCGTCTGCGACTCCGATGTGGGGAGTTGTTTGGCCGACTGCGACCGCTCCGGCCATTCCTCCGATGTATGCGGCCCTCTCTGCCAGGAGTCTGCCGAAAACTGCAAGGGATTCATCGACAGCTTGGCCAACTCCTGCTCCAGCTCCAGCCCCTGCGACACCGAAGAGGCTGCCGAGAAGGGGATCTGTGCCGAGACCTGCAAACGCAGGTTCAAGGCGCTGTAAACCGGTCGGCATTTCCGTCCATCCACAAATGTGTTTGTTTGTGTCATTCGCTGTGGGCGTGGTATGTAATAATACAAGCGATGTGTTTGTTTGTGGTACTATAATATGAATGTCATCCATGGTCATTGTTGTTCATCTATGGGCCACACGCAAACCGCATACTCCCTGCCTCGGCATAGTTAGGATGCAAACAAAAAATATGCGAGCAACTAGCAAAGTAATATAAGACCAAAGATATACGTAGACGAGGAAAAAAAGAAAACAAAGTGATCACACCCTCTGATCGGCAAGGTACAACAATCACAATATCCTCATCAAACATCTCATGAAACCACATAGAAAAATATGTTGTTCAACAGCAAATCCTTTAAGAAGGGAGCGACGCTCAAGCACTTCCGTCACCGGATTCAAACAACACAAAAGCCAGAATCTTGATTTTTACCATTAAAAATCAATCTGAACATATCCGAGCAATGCCTTCAAAAAGATAACCAACTTGGGTTAGACCCAGGCTTTCGCTTTGGAGCTCGAGACCGGGTTCTCAAGTAGCACCATCATCAAAGTTAATCAAGTGTTATAGCCACTACTTCTCCAAGATCCCAACAACTACATGTCTTGAGACTGCCGCTACTGCACAACCATCCCTCTCCGTTGAGCCGTCCTCCATATATTGTATCTCACCGCCGTACTTAACCACCGAATCTAGAGAGATGAATACTCACTAAGATCTGCCGGTCACCACCACGGTAGTGGAGCAGTAGTAGAGATCGTGCAGTGTGCACTGCACCCACCCCGCCCTGCCAACCGGATTCAAACTCTGAACCTCTAGCTCACAAACCAGTCAACCTGAGGGGCATCGATGACTAATAAAGAGCGCGCCACATTAAGAACTAACTACAACGCAAAATCAGGCCAGTTTTTGTATTTCTTTTCTTTTGTTGGAAATTGTGAACAAATGTTAAAAAATAGTAATGTTTCAAAATCCAACAAATGTTTCAACAACTCTAACAAACATTGAATTTTTTTTTTGAAAAATATGCCTTTTCTGGCAGGAACCACTTTCTAAAATTCTAAACATTTTATAAAACTGCGCAGACTATTTTGGAATTTAGAGAACAAAACTTGTTAATTTGAAAATTTCGAAATTCTGAACAAATTTTCAAAGGCACAAACTTTTTTTTTCAAATTCTGAATTTTTTTTGAGTTTTCAGAAAAATTTCAAAACATGAGCATTTTTTATATTTTTAAACATTTCTTGAAGTTTCCAATCATTTTGGGAAAACCGCAAACAATTGTTTTGAAAAAAACTAGCTTTTTTGAGGTTTCCAAACATTTTGGGAAAACGCAAACAATATTGGAGTTTTGAGAAAAAATTGTAAACAGCAACATTTTCAACATTCAGAAAAATCTCTAGAGAAAACGAATATTTTTGACTTTATGAACAAAATTGGAACTAAACATTTTGGGAAAACGAAAATTTTATAATTTAAACTCGATGCTTAACAATACAACAAAATAGATAAAAACATAGTAAAAACTTCAAAGAATAGTACATGATAAAAGAGTATCAAATCAATGGTTTGCTTCATCAGTGCCTCGCATAACCTCATCAATGGTGGAAGAAGAGTCAAACACCTTCAAGGCATCGAAAGCAAAATATCATAAGAGAAGGCATAAACATCATGTGAAACAAACAATTACCGTTGATACATATTTAAAAACTTACCACTTCGACGAGGCATAAACATCAGTTGTTCCTGTTTATGGTGTTGATTCAGTTCCCTCGACCGCTTGATGCCCTCCATCTGAAATAATAGGTCTAGACAGCCCCGTTGCAGACACCGGTGAAAAAAATATCTTCATCTTCTTTTTCTATAATATATGAAATGAAATTGGCAATTACATCAATTTGGGTTCAACAACATCATAGATATATGACTGGATACAAAAGAACATGGTATAAATTTCAGTTCAGAGCACCTTGTACACTGATACAACTCATAAAAATATAACATGGTATAAGTAGAAACTAGAAAGCATCTAAGGGGAAAACAAGGAAAGCATCAAAGAAAATTACAAGCTGCCGCATAGCCGGCAATGAAGCAGGGCCACGCAGCGAACGACGATCAGGAGGGCGGCGGCGACGGGCGATCTACAGCCCGGGAGCAGAAGGTGGGTGGGCCGGGGGCGGAGCCACGGCGGACGGCGGCGCGGGCACTGGAGTCCCTCCTGCTGCTGGAGATCGATCGTGTGTTGTCCGCGTGCGTGCGACTCGCTGGGCGGTGCCGGCCGCGCGATCGTTTCGGCTCATGTGCCTCGTGCGTGCTGGATCGTGGGGTGCGCTGTTGCCGTACGTGCGTGCGTTTCTGGCAAAGCAGTTCATCAAGGCTTTGGGTCTTCTTCTATTTCATTGGGCAGCGCCCCGGGCCTGCAAAAAAATTCTATATAACTATAGGCTAGTAATTTTTCCACGCCCCGGGCCTGGGCCCTGGGTGCCCGGGCCCAGCTCCGCCCCTGATTCCTACCATGAGTATGCCCACCTGCTCCTAAAAGTTTGGGTTATTTCTTGCATGTCCGAAAATAGACCATGTACAAAGGAGGTGTTCGGGTAGGCGAGATCACTAGAAGAAAATAGGGCATCAGTCCCGGTTTCAAAGGGCCTTAGGCCAGGTTCTACAACCGGGACAAAACGATCGGGACTAGTGCCCATCACTTTTATTCCCGGTTGTCTTACGAACCGGTACTAAAGGGTCTCCACGTGGCCGCTGTGGGGCGCCCAAGCAGGAGGACCTTAGTCCCGGTTGGTCAATCATCTATTGATGTTACGTAATGAAAATGATTTTCTGGATGTATTTTGTTGGCTTCATGAATTTATTAAGTATATTTACTTGTGCAATCATTTTCTGGATGTATTTTGTTACAAATGAATGAATGGTGCTACGTAATGGCAATGATGCGTACATTAAAATTCATAATTATGATTCAATTATCTAGAAATATGACCGGAGGGTCACCCGTGGAGGATGGCTGAGTTTAGGCGCTCCCTCCCTTTTCTGAACTAGGACTTGTCTGCATGTCGGCGAAAATGCGTGTGAGAGAGAACCTGCCAGAGTCCTACGAGAGATACCTGATAGGAGGACGAAGGGACAGTGGGTACCCGTGAGATGCCTACCTGTGGGATACTCGTACATGATAATTTTACATATGGGGCGTATTTGGTTGCCCGCATCGAGCCCAATCAAGCCCGCGCGGGAAGAAAGAGGCCTGTTTGGTTGCCTGATTTCATTTTTGGGCCTACATCGCATGCTTTTTAAAGCAGCCTAGAGCCTGGCTCGTTGTAAGCACTCGAGCCAGGCCGAGGAGAGCGCAAGCTAGCTGGACCTTGCACGAGTGGAGATGCTAGGGATGTGAGGTGATTACCTTATCCAATCTCCTTCGTCTGATCTACACAACGGTGCTTCGATTCGAGGTAAGCTCTACACAAAAAAGATGCACCTCGATGCTACCGTTTCATTCAGGCGATCGGTTTCTAGTTTCGTCGACTGCACATGCTTAATTTCTTGTTCCCGTTTGGAGCTGTTTTAGACGATTTTTTTCACATTCGTCGCGCACGATCGACTATTTGAAATTTCCTTTGACCAGCAGCCAAATCTCGTAGTTCTGCACAACATTCATGTTGCAAGTTTTCGGTTTCGACGATCATAGACGAGAAGATCTATATATTTCTTATGGATGTACATATGGATTTGTATGCTGTGATTTAAGACAGTGCTTAATTATTCCTCTAGCCAATATGGTTTCTCTCGATCTCCTCCCTCCCTGATCCTACTGTAGTTAAGCCGCCATGGCGCGCACACTGACGGAGTTCTTCTTCTGTTCTCTGCCACCGACGGGGTCGATCATCTTGGCCTCCTCCCGGCCTCCCTCTTTCCCGTCCTACTACACTGGAGCCATTTCGTGCTTGTCATGTCGTACACGGCGCCACAGTCGCTGTCCACCGCAGTCGTCATGGTCTGTTGCACACTGCATTTTTTCTCCCCCTTCATCTGCTAGCTCTTAACCATGTGTGCTGAGTGCAAGTGCTATCTCTTAATCATACCCCATACAGGCAACCAAACAGCGTGTAGTTGTATGCACCGAGACAATGCAGGCAACCAAACGACATGCCAAAGTTGATCCCCTAATGCAGGAAGTCCATATGAAGGCAACCAAACAACCTGCAGATGTCGCATATGAGGCTATTTTTCCAGAGCCAGGTTGGGTTCAGATGTGTATACAATGCAGCTACTAGTCACTACTGCAACCAAACACGCCCATGGTGTATTTCTGGCGTGACTCCATCATCCACCAAGCTCAAGTCTAGGATGCACCAGTACCTAAATTTACGATGTCGTACTAGGCCACACACAACACAGGACCTATTCTGGTCATTCACAACTTGGGGCAATGTTTTTCTGGACGTATTTTATTGTAATTTCCAAGGTTTAAATCCATTTCATTTACACAAATTAAAAAATGAACACGATGCATATTATAACTTTTAATTACTACTTTATTACACTTAGAATATCATAGGAGGGCAGCCCGTGGAGGACGGCTGGGTTTAGGCGCTTCCTCCCTCTGCAGAGCTATGATTATCCGCAAGTGGGAGAGAATGCGCGTAAGAGGTAAGCTAGCGGAGTCTTCAATCATAAGAGAGATACCAGACCGCAGTGACGGTGGGCACCTGTAAGTTGCCTACCTATGGGATTGTTATACACGGTGCTCATCCTTGCGCAAGGACACGATCGAACCACGCTCAAGTCTTCGCCGCACCAGTTCCTGCGTTTACGCTACCGTACCCGATCCGGCACACCACAATCATGACCTATCCCGGTCATCCACACATTGGGGCGAGACCTTCTCTGAACTTGCTTCACAACTCCATCGGGGTTCAAGTTCTTGATCATTGTGACTAGAACTTTAACTAATTATATAGGGGACAAACCCTTGGTTAGGATGATGAAGAAGTAGCAGCATGTTTCATTGAAGCTACATCCTTGCCTGATTTGCTCTCTGGGGGCTATTGTAATGGACAATGGCTTGCAGTCCATGAACTTCATTTATATAGTTCGGTAATGACTACAACACCAAGAAATTATCCGGGCCACTTATGCATCCGTAGAGCAATGGGCAAGTTGAGTGTTCAAACGGTGTATGGCCTCTAGGTGATCAAGCACATAGCGGAGGACTGCCTCCATGGTCTGGGTAAAACTTTGATCAGCGAGTTACCCATTGTCCTCGAGAACCACCCACATGACCCGAACCCAGGCTAATCTCAGAATATGTCTTCTTCCTAATATATGTGAAGTTGAGTCACTTATTTTAAGACGGAGGGAGTACTTAATAAGCTAAAAGTATGACAGGTGCTCCCTCCCTCTTCGAAGATCAGCGAGTTACCCATTGTCCGCATGTGTGGGCAAGAATACACGTGAGAGAGAAGCTGGCAGGTTCTACGCTCATAGAAAAAGACCAGACCAGAGGACGATGTGGCGGTGGGCACATGTGAGATGCCTACGCATCGGATGCTCGTACGTACGTGCTGATTTGACATGCCGCGTCTGGTTTGCATGACGCCACGATCTACCATGCTCAAGTCTTGGCCCCACTAGTATCTGAGTTTACACTATCGTACTAGATCCAACACACGCCACACGACATATCCTTCTTGTTCATAACTTGGGGCAGCATTTTCCAAGTTACTTTTAATAACTACTCCCTCCATCACATAATATGAAAGCGTCTTTTACATACACTAGTATGAAAAAAGACTCTTATGTTATGAGACAGAGAGATTATTTAATACACTAGGAATGTCACACGAGGATAGCCCGTGGCGGACGGCTGGCTTTAGGCACTCCCTCCGTGGAGGACGGTCGGCTAGCAAATGTTCCTGAGGTTTAAAATTATTTTTATTTTTATACGAATAAACAAATGATAGTATGAAATGAACATGATGCACATGTAACTCTTAATTACTACTCCCTCCGTCCTATATTATGAAAGCACCCTCCGTCTCATAATATAATAGTGTTTTTACAGTACACCAGTATTAAAAAGACCATTATACTATGAGACTAGGAATGTCACATGAGGATCCCCGTGGAGGACGGCTGGGTTTACGCAGTCCCTCCCTCTCCGGTTCATACGTGAGAGAGAAAAGGTATCGGAATCTGCAATGATACGTGAGAGACCTGACCGGACGACAAAGTGACGGTGGGCACCCGTGAGAGACCTGACCGGACGACAAAGTGACGGTGGGCACCCGTGAGATGCCTACCCGTACACGGTGACTTAACATACGGCGTCAGCTTTCCGCGTGGCCACGGTCAAGCAACGCGGCACCAGAGTTTACGGATGAATCTGGGCAGCAGTACGCTGAATCGTACAAAGTGTGACATGCACAAGTGGTGCCCCATACCAAGACTTTGGGCAGCATGCAGTACTAACATGTCACAAGACTCTGGGTCAGCGTTGCAGGACAGGTGATGCCGTGCCGCATCTGGCAAGACCAAAGTTTTTGAACCCTTTGCACGCGAGCAACCCCATGAAGTTTCGTTTCACTCTCATCATCACGGTATTGTTAGGGCCCTCTCATGCATAGTCACACATTTTCTATGCCGGGTACAAAGCACAAGAGGTGAGCAGAACCTGTCTTGGATATGTGCAGTGCTTGGCCTTTTTTTTGGATTCCTGGCTCCACCAGACATCAACGGTCGTACAGTCAGCTTACTTCAGAATGGCAAGGCCGGCATGCCGGTTTCACAGCAAAAATAAAAAGTAAAAAAAAATACATCAGCTTGCACCGGATCATTGCGATCGACGGCTAGCATGACTGACTAGAGGAGTAGTGAGTTTCTTTGAAGGCCTCACCTTCGCATGATTTGGTCTTCCTGGGCGAATAATAACCGACGATGGCTCGTAGTCCACGACCCACAACTTCATCAAGTTATGCAAAGACTATGGTACCAAGATAATCTTCGCATCAGTTATGCAACCATATAGCAATGGGCAAGTCGAGCGAGATCAACCACGTTCACTGAGAAAGCATAATCTAGCGTCACGTGGATGATCTCAATGTTGTGTTGGAATAACGAAACATCATGATGATCCATGCGGCAAAATATCGGTTGAATCTTGGGTGTTATAATCAATGGCACATTAAAAAGACAAGTTTGGATGTAGGGATCTCGTCTTTCGATTGATTTAGTCTCCAGAACGGTAGAACAAGCTATTCTTCAAGTGGGAAGGACCATACACATCCTCTGTCCGTCTGCCCCATCTCCTATGGCTTTTGGGCCATGAAGGTTACAATGGAACCAGGCCCTTACCAGCAGGAGGCATCCAGCTCCGTTTTTAGCCATTTTTAAGCGATTAGGGGTTTGTGTCCTGCTCAAGAATTTGTGGCATAAGCGGCTCCCTAAAGATGAGATAAAGTCCTCCCCGCCTATCTCATCTCCCTGTGGTGCATCTACCGTAGTCATAGGGCATAGAGCATGTAGAGGTGTGTCTTCGGTGGATCTAATGAGATTTGGTCGGTGTTGGTTTCCGATGGATCTCTGCGGATTTATTCTTTGTTCGTGGGTCTAAAGGTTGTATCCTTCCGATCTACCATTCTATTTATGAGCGACAGTTCCTATTCTTGTGCGCTGGTCCTAAGGGCAATTAGAACAACGACTTCCCGACTTTCTAGTAGAACAAGGTTTGTCCGGCTCTAGTGAGGGAAGGACGATAATGGGGGCGCGCCTTTGGCTCACTCCAGTGATTGTAGTTGTCGTTAGGTGGTCTAAGGACCTGGATATACTTTATGTTATTTTTGCTAGTCTTTGTACTACCTTGACAGTTGATGAATAGATAAAAGTTTCACCCAAAAAAAGTATGGTCTAATTTTATTGATAAGAAAATTTGATACAAAGAGAGGAGAAATGAGGGATAGATTGGATGGCATCTGCCCAGCCGGATGTCTGTGAACATTTGGGGGCGTTTGTTTTATGAATGGCGTTGGAGATGCCCTCAGACAGACGTACCATCTATCTCATATTCTTTTTGAAGATTAGCGCAATTTATATGACATTTCTAATTGAAATATGTCCCTGTTTTTCTTGGATAGGACGCTAGTCCCTGCATGTACACGTAAGAGTCTACCATGACACGGCTGTCAGATGGTAATTCACAAGTCTAGTGTCATAAAGAGACCTCCTTAGGCGTCGTGGCACTCTCGACATCCAAGTTGGCAAGACACAGCAAATTTGGAAAGTATCTACTGTCTAGACTGTGTAGTGTCATGTGGTATGCATACAAGCTAGTAGGTTGCATGTCGTCTTGCAGATTTTTCACTTGACCTTAAGTGAATCTTCGTTCTCATGTCGTTGTCCTATCAGCAAGCAGTGTCCAACACTATAGTTGACTCGAAGCCGGGGTTGCCTTTATACTGCCTACAAATTGCCCCAAGCCCAACACCGAAACACCAACACCAGACAGACTAGCTTACTAGCGCAGCGCAACGATGAGCACGATACTCATCGCCATGTATTTTCTTCTGATGTTCTCGGCAGCTGCTCCGGGAGTCGATTGAACCGCCGGAGGGATCTTGCAGATCCCTTCAAGTGACTCCTTGGCTAAGTGCCTCTCAAGGTGCGGGGATATCGACATCTTCTATCCCTTTGGTGTAGGGTCCGGTTGCTTCCGTCAAGGCTTCGATCTCACCTGCAACAGCTCCACCAAGCATCCCAAGCTCTTTTTTTTAGTGAAAAGGCGCAGGCCGAACCCGAGGAGAGCTCGAACCTAACCCGCTTTGAATTAACAAAGCCATCAACCGGCCAGGATTACAGGGAACAACAAACATAAAGGAAAAAAAGCGGAAACAAGGGATACAAGGTGCAAAGTAGAAAAACTCTAAGGCAACAACCAGCGGGCAAGAACACAACACGCCGTTGCCAAAACCCGTTGCTACACCTACACCAACAACCAACGAAGGCCACGGGGGGAGGGCACCACCGTGCGAGTATTGTGATCGTAGAATGCCACCGAAGGACCAAACATGGGCAACAAAGACTTGTCTCTGCCGTCGAAAAGGGCCACTACCCTTTCACCCAGGCTCGATGGGTGCCGCACCGGCAAGCAGCAGAGTGGTTCCCCAAGAACCCAAATCAAGGCGCCCAAGCTGCCCAAGAGGAGACGTCAGGAGCAGACCCACACGCAACGAGGACCGAACCACCCAAGCACCGTCGACGGTAGTGGCGAGACAGAACGCCGGACGAGAGCGAAGGTGCCGAACCACGGAGAAGGCCGAGAATGACCGCACAAACTGGCTGCCGACGATAAAGCCTGGACACCACCCGCCGCTCACGAACCGCCGCCAACACCACCACCGCTCGAGCAGCCCCCAAGCGACGCCTTCAGGAAGGAGCACGCCACCACGGTGCCGTCGTCGCATGGAGCAGGGGGATCTGAGGCCTTCACCTGAGCTCTAGGGAGGGATGGGAGGAGGGGGGTCCTCGCTGAAGCCTTCAGCAAGGGAGCAGCACCCAAAGGCGCAGCCTTCGGTGTGGCCGCCGTGCCAGCCAATGGATTCCCCCGGATCCGCCTCCAGCCACCAGATCTGCAGCACTGGCACCCGAGGGCGGCGGTCGGAGCCACTAGGGACCAGATCCAGAGCAGATCGGAGTAGATCGGGGTTGGGGACGAGCTTCAACATGGCGGACCAGCAGCCCGCGGGGGGCCTGCCGCGACAGCCGACACCCACCGCCTCCACGCCGCCCACACGGCCGGGCAGGAGGCCCACTAGCTCCCGCCGGCGCTGCCCACCGCACAGGCCGCGCCGCGTGCCACCACCCAGGGCCGCCGCCCTGGGGACCAAGGCGCTCCACCCACGATGGAGCCGCCCGGATCCCCGCCGCCACCTTCACCGGTGCCACGCGGCCGCGCCGGTGAGCACCTCTGGCAGCGGCGGAGAGGGGCGAAACGAGGGCGA